>NW_008352267.1:6167027-6227582 GCF_000622305.1 Nannospalax galili | reverse complement strand
ATAATGAATAAAACCAGTTTTCATTTATTTTCTGTTGTGATGAAGAATTAAGATCAAGGTAGCTTATAGAAGGAAGAGTTTATTTGGACTTATGGTTCTAGATGGATAATCATTCATTATGTCAGGGGCAGCATCATAGGTGGGAACTGGAACAGAAAGATGAGGCCTCACATCTTCAAGCGTGAGCAGGAAGCAAAAAGAGAGCAATCTGAAAGTGGGGCAAGTCTATGAACTCACAAAACCGGCCTCCAGCGACATGCCTCCTCTAGCTAGGCCACACCTCCTAAACATCTGCAAACAGTGTCATCAACTGAGGCCCAGTGTTCAAATACATGAACCAGAGGCAGGGGACATTTCTCATTCCATCTTTCATGATAAGATTGATCAATAAATGGATGAACGGATGGATGAAAGGATTAATGCATGAATGGATGGAGAGATAGACAGTAGGTACATATAGATTGATAGATGATAGAAGCATACATACATTCATTCATACATATATATGTATATATATACACATACATACATACATCTAGATGATAGCTAGATAATAGGAAAACAGTTGGTAGATAGATGATAGATGATTAGATAGATGATAAACAATTTGATACACATATCTCCAGATAAATATTAAATGATTAATAAATGTTAAAGAACATTAAATTAATAAAAGATACCTAGGTACAGAAGTGTCATTGAAATATCATTATTATTTGCTATGAAAGAAGTAATTTTATAGGTACACAATATGGTAAAAGCACTTTATGCATAACATGACAACCTGAATTTTATCTCTGGAACTCAGACTTGAAGGATACAACCAATGACCAAACATGCTGACTTCCACAAATATGCTGTGGCATCTAGAGTCACACAAGAGTTCAAACACACACACACACACACACACACACACACACTAATAATGAATAAAATTAAAAATAAATACCTCCATATAATCAAAATTATAATATTAACATACTCGATGATATCTTTGCTACAAGAAAAAGAAAAACATATCAAGACTATATAGAAATGTTCAGATGCTTCAATTTAGGAGTTCAAAAAAAGTTAATTTTTTGTCAACTATTTATTTAAAACAATTAATACTAAATAAACCTGACCATAGATGACTGATTTCAACAATTGTTAATTTTATAGTTAAAAATTAATTTTATATAATCTTAGAAGTTATGTTTAATAGTTAATTGTGAAATAGTACTTTTCACAAATTGTGACTTTTTAAAATGATCATCCTGTTTAAGTCTGAGTTGAGACACATACACACGCACACACACACACACACACTCAGACACACACACACACACAAATATTTTAGAAGATACTTTCAAAACAAAATTGTACTAAATTAGGTAGCATTAGGCTTATATGTATCATTGGATGTAAGAAATAATTTGGAAAAAAATAATTTTAATTTGACTAAAAGGACAATTCAGTTTTAATTAAATGAGTGTTTTACTAAAGGATATATCTACAATGGAACCTCTACACCTAAGGCTCCTGGAACATAGACCAAGGAATAGAAAGAATACTAATGCATCTCCCAACTCTCATCAACAACTTCTAGACTTCCTCATGAGACTCCTTCACGCAACAGAGAGCCATGTACACAAAAGAACACAAAAGGCCAAAGTGTAGAGAATAAGAGTCTGCAGAATGTGGTTACTTGGACAGGGCTACTATATTGAACTTCACCCACTCAGGACTCAGGGAGCACTGCAGAAAAGAGGGCTGGAAAGATTTTAAGAACCAGTGGAGGAGTTGCATGAACATATTGTAACAGAGACTTACAGGCTTGTGTCACCTTGCTCATGTGAACCTACAGCAATGGTGTCAGATTGCACAAGACCCATACAAAGTCTAGCAGATAAAACATCTTTTTAAAAAAAATAAACAAACAGAATCAGGAAAAAAAAACTAGCATAAAATTGGCAAAATGGGCAGGAGGCCACAACATTGGTAAAGAATTACTGGCAGCTGGTCACTGCTGGGTGAAAGAGAATTGATATTCTTTAAGGAAGTGATGCTAGACAGGTTGGATGGGATCCAGTGAGTGAACCCACATCCAGGGACATCTGGGTACACAAACACCACTTGATAAGCCTTAGCATATATGACAAAATGCATGAAGTTCTGTGAGTGGGCTATGGGAGGTGCTGTAGATAAGAAAGGGAGGACTAATACAATTAGCATGTTTTGTATAAAATCTACAACAATTTTCAATAAAAAATATATTATAAGTAATTTTACTTTACTCTTGAGAATTTCATATTTATGTACAATGAAATATGATCATATCCTTCCTCTATTTCCCCATTTTTCTCATCCATATCTACCCAACAAAACACCTGTCTTCCAGACTTCATATCTTCATTTTTTAAGGTGCTGTTGCATAGGCATGATTAAATACATCTCAGAATTGGGGCTAATACATGTATCTGAAAATATACTTTATTCTAAAAAAAAAAAAAAAAATCAATGAATTTTTGGAAAATGTACTTTCATGTATTTTGGTATTATGCTAATTACATCTTTGAATGTTACTATTCTCCATGACAACAGCTGTTTCTTACAAAACAGCATCTGTGGCTTGTGTTCTGAGGGGTACTTGCTCCTCCAAGTGTGAGCTAACCAGGGGCAGGCCCTGCTGTGGAGAATTGGCTGTGGAGAGTTAACTGTGGAGGGAGGAGCACTGGCTCTAACTTGGAGTCAGCAGGGTGGAAAAAATGGCCCTCTTGTTTTGCCTGCATGGATACAAGAGGTGGCATTTACCGACCTGTGGTGATACCACAGACCCACAAGGCATGGGTGAAAGCTAACAAAGACTGTGGGATGAGTGGGGAAGCACTCTGGAATGGTGGGCCACTGACACATAGTGGAACAGGGCGTTGAGTGTTCATCTTTTGTGGGGCACCAGGTGTTCTCCTTTGTAAATTATTCTATTTCCCCTACCCAGGATATAAGCTCTGAAAAATTCAGATAAAGATGTGTTATTATATGGTTTTTCTAATAGTGCCAGGAGCAAGGGACCCTAAGAGACCTCGGGTGACAAATTGGCATAGTTGGCAGGATGGCAGCACTCAGATTGACAAACTGCAGGAGTTTGAAAAAAGCTAGGGAGCTAATGGCAGCACTAATATGGATCTTACAATGGATTACAAAATATATAACTAAAAAGGAGTCAGCCATTTAGATGCGTGGGATACAGCTGTGTTGTTATAGCCTAGTTGCAGGTATATGAAGATTTGTTAAAGATTACAAAAAGGCTAGAAGAACTTTGACAGGCCTTGGACACAAATAGAGAACTCAGAGAGGGGGTGGGGCCACTTTGCATAATAAAAGATGCACCCAAAACAGAAAAAGCTTAAAAGGCTAAGAAAGTACTAGCCAGTTCTGTTGTAGAACTTGAAACAGAAAGGAAAATGGGACATTTTAACTTGGGTAGAGTCCCAGGGCTCAGAGAAAAAGACAGATAATAGTAAAAGAGGAAATGAACTATAAATAAAAGTAGCTAAAGGTGCCCCTCAGATTCAATGTTTGATATAAAAAGAAAAAAAAGCTAACAGTACTACAGCTAGGAAATACTCCACACTGGAACTGTTAAGACTAGGAAAAACTTAGAACAAGCAATCAAAGAGGCCCTTCCCACACAGATCATGAGGGTGTGGGACATGGGAGAAAATAGTGTCAGTCTAGGCCCTTCAGAAGCTTCACAGCTGAGTTATATAACCACCCATCTGTCCTGCGATATATGCTGTTCAACCTAGGTCAATGCAGGGATGGGATGGCTGGTTGAAGTAATTAGAGATACATGGTCATCACCAAGGGAAATTCCCATAATTAACAGGGGCTGGAGGACTATAAAGGAGGGACAGGCATTACTGAAAGAACTAGGTATGAGAAAAGCAATGTATGATGCCCACAAAACTGGGCCAGATAAGATTGTGTTCACCAGAGATATAAAGGAATGCCTAATTCAACTGGGATGTCAAGAATGGTATAGAGCTTTAATGGTTTTGCTAAGCCCTTTAATGGGACAGAATCTTTGTAAAGTGAAAAAGGATTTAGGAGATCTAAGTGACCCTGACCCATGTGTAAAACATGTCTGTAGAATAACAGAACACCTTAAAAGAGATTGAAAAAAAAAGACCAGACAGAAGAAATGGTCCATTTGGTTTACTTGAGGACAAATGTGGCAAGACTAATTTCAAGCCCAAATTCCCAGAGTAAAAATTCGGTAAGAAACCAAATTTGGTACTAAAGAGTTTCTGGGTGGCTTTAAAACCAGAACAGTTTAAAAAAGGCACTCAAATGATAAAAACTATACCAGGAATGGTTAAAACTCCCCAAAGATTGAATAAGGTGAATTTCTCTCCTGATAAAGGCTATACAAGGGGTGGAGGCAGTTTTCCCACTGAGGTCTCTGCCATCAGCCAGGTATGGTCAATGAAGAGATTATAGATAGGCTCCAGTCAGGAGGCAGACCCAGGGCCTGCCTAACTCAGGGAGCCAACAGGTACAATGAAAACAAGAGAAACCCCTGCCTCTTTAACCTGGTGCAGGGTCAGGCAACTGGAGTCAACACCTGTAAGTGTATCAAGGATTAAAAAAAAAAAAAAAAACCAAGAGACTCCCTGTAAGATCTCCAGAATGAGAAATGACTGTAAATGGATAACTAAAGATGGTAAAGAACTAACAAAATTAATGCCTCTTACTCATGCTATAGTACCTAACAAAGATCTATGGAGAAAACAGTCAATACAAATGGATAAAACATTTCCATGCTGTGTTAGGCCTTGTCTATGATTGACTTAATATATGATATTAACATTTGAGTGTTTTACAGATGTGAAACCCATTTGAAAGATACCTGAAGAAACAAAGACCAGCTAAAGCTGTAAGATTCTTGGGAGTTTTATGGTTGGGTAAGATTAAAAACATAGGCTCCCAAACTATACAATTGGTAAAAACAAAACAAAACAAAACAAAACAAAACAAAAAACCCTGCAATACCAGGGGTGGGTTGTCCCCTTTGAGCTATTGGTCAAAGAGAGATCCTAGAGGTCCTCAAATTCACCAAGGCTATTGCCACCAGTGTCAGTTGTACACAAGAAAGGTCAGTAAGGCAATGTTGCTGAAGACACTGCATGATGTAAGCAAGGGACAAAAAGAGCTGGAGCTGAGACTAAGGCAAAAACTCCATGCCACTGGATGGATGAAGTTCATAGTGCCAGAAGGTGCTATGAAGATGGTTGGGAAGAAAGGATCCCCTATGATTCTATTCAACAATGTACCACATGTGCTGCACACTATGGACATGCCAAGAAATGCCTGCAACTGCAATAATGGCTCCACTAACATACGTACAACTGACAAATTTCTAATTGGATAAGGCCTGCTCATAGCGGTGGAACACACATTTGGTGCTTCAGACTAGGCCAACCCCCTGTGTCAAGAAAGGCTACAGGCCCTAGTGGGGAAGCCATTGCATGTATACTGTTTAATGAATATAGTACACCTACTGGGATATCTTCTAGGCATTTGTATTTACATTCATGTTCATTTAGATGTGTCTACTTCCAACAATTTTTCATTATAGTAGAAGAAACACCACTGAGACAGATAATGGGGAGGCCTGAGAAGTCACTATCTCACCATAATACAAGAGAGATCACCCTGTATCTGTCAGCCCCTCTGAAGTTCAGGGACCTTAGGAGAAGATTGGCTGAAGGGTTATAAGAGCTGGAGGAAGGAGTGGAGTGTGTCCTGAGGGGTACTTGTTCTTCCAAGGGGTGTGAGCTGACCAGGGGCCGGGCCTGCTGCAAAGAATTGGCTGTAGAGAGTTGGTTTTGGAGGGAGGAGCATTGACATCATCTTGGCAGTGGTATGGAAAAAATGGCCCCATTGTCTCGCCCACATGGACATGAGAGGGGGCATTTACCAACCTGGGGTGAGACCATGGGCCCATGAGACATGGGCAAAAACTAACAGAGACTGTGGGCTGGGCGCTGAAGCAATCTGGAATGGCGGACCACTGAGCCACATAGCAGAATGGGGAGACGAGTGTTCACCTTTGTAAGCTACTCTGTTTCCCCTACCCAGTATATAAACTATGAACAATTCAGATAAAGTTGTGTTACATGGTTTATTTAATAGTACCAGGATCAAGGGACCCTAAGAGAACTCAGATGACAGGGCTAGAGATGTACTTCACACGTCTGTGTTGGCCTAGCAGTGTCACAAATTCAGTTTTGAAGCCAGCACTGCATAAAGGAAGGTGTACTGGCATATGTCTCCCTAATTGTGTTGGCAGGAGGATCAGAACCTCATGTTCATCCTTAGTTAACTACATAGCCAGTTCAAGAACAGTCTTGGTTATATAAGACCTTATCTTAAAATGATATTTATTTTCATCATTTTTTATGTATAGTTGTACATAAAATTCATATATAGAAAAGAGGCTTCAGAAAAAATAAAAACAAAAAAATAGCACCATAATTGATGAGGAAATAAACTCCTTACTGGAAAGCTTTTGCTTGTTAAATAAGAAAGGAAGATGGTGTGTTAAGAATAGGAGGTAGGAATTGGCTAGGCAGTTAGGGTAAAAAGACACCAAAGAAAAGTTGCTAGTTTCTTTGCTTAAACTCATAATGTCCTTGGGCCTCTTAGCAATATACTCCTTTCCAAAGGCCAAAAATGTCAAAAGTATTTGGGAGCTTTTATCTAATCCTTAAAAGATTTTAGAGTTGCCTCCTCAGAGAGGGGAATGTAGGAGTACCAAAAAGCCCCATAAAAAATAAGATTACATGGAGTTATTAGAAAAAAAATGTGATGGGGAGATATAGGAAGAGTTGGAGGGGAGGGAATGGGCATGGATTTGATCAAAACACCTTATATGCATGTATGTAATTCTCAATAAATTATTTTTTTAAAAGGAAAGGAAGTATTAGTCTTATAGCTGAGTTGGACCATTGGTACTTTCTCCCTTTGCTTGCATTGTATTCTCTGCTTTAAAGTCTAATAACCACGATGACTGGCACAGTAAACTTTCTCTTCTGGTACAATAGTGGCACTTTTAACCAGGGAGTAATCAACAGCTATTTTTGAAATTAAAATCTAATCAATGTGAGGAAACTCATGGGTAGCACTTCAAATATTGTCAAATACACATGACTGGAGAGGTTATGGATTCTAGAGAAAATCCTGTCTCTAGACAAATGTAGGTTCTTACTGCATGGTAAATATGAATCCTGATATTTACAGACAACTATATTGTACATCACTCACCAAAGAAGCTTCTTTTTGCAATAGATGTAGGTCATTATAGATTTCCACAACTGGTCACACACAGAAAATATATGTCTAAGAGAGTCCTAGCCCTAAGTGACACATCTGCTGTGGAAACTAAAGTTTCAGGGAAGTTAGCGAACAGGAATAGAGAGAATACAAATGCTTTCCTCAACTATCACTGAATATTCCTCAAAGAACAAAGTGTGAGTCTCATAAAAGGTCAAAACTCTCAAAGTTTCAGAGAAGAAAAGACTGCAGAGTGTGTGTCCCTGGATAGGACTACTATACTTAAACTCACCTACCCATGCTTCAGGGACCTTTGCAGAAGAGAGGATGGAAAATTTATAAGAGCCAGGTTCGTTGCATGAACATAAGGAAACAGAGGCTTTTAGACCTCTTGGAACTTATTCATACAAACCTGCAACAATGGTGATAGCAACCATGAGAGCCATGCTGACTCAATTAGACTAAAATCCAGCATAGAACGGTGAAAACTGACAAGTTCATTCAAGGAATTATTGGCAAATGATTACTGCGGGGTAAGGGAAAGTTGATCTACTTTAAGGGAGTAATTCTAGATAGGCTGACTAGACACCAATGGATGAATTTTCATGGAGGGACATCTGGGTAAAATGTTTGACTAGATAGACCTTAACATGTGTGACAGAATACATGAAATCCAAGAGGGGAGTTACGGGCCCTGTGGATGGGGGAAAAGCTCAAAATTTGTTTAAGATCTATCATACAAAGTGCACAAAAACTCAGTGAAAAAATATATAAAGAAACCAAATCTTTTTTTAAATTTTTATTATTTTTATTTTATGTGTATGAGTGTATTGCCTGCATGTAGATAAGTGCACCCTTGTCATGCAATGCACGCAGAGGACAGAGGAGGCTGTCAGATCCCCTGGAACTGGAGTTATGGACAGTTCTTAGCTGTCATGTGGGTGCTTGGATTTGAACCCAGGTCTTCTGTAAGAACAATCAGTGTTCTTAACCACTGATCCACCTCTCCAGCCCAAGAAACCAAATCTTTTAGTTCTACTTTTAGTTTATGTTGACAAAAAAACTGAGTGTGAAACAATTAGAGCAAACTAAATGAATGAATCAATTAATTTGTTTGTGTCTCTCTGTGAGGATGTGCACTCGAGTGTAGGTCCCCAAAGAGGGCAGGACACTCAAATCCCCCTGGCGCTGGAGTTAGAGGTGATTGTAAGCTGCCAAACATGGATGCTGGGAATTCTAGCTTTGGTCCTCTGCAGAATCACTACATTCTCTCCACTTTGAACTGTATCTACAGTCGCAAGATGCTTTCTTCAATTCCGTCTGTCCATGGAATTTCTCAAATATTTTCTATTGTTGTTGCAAATAGACATGGGAAAGCAAGCACATGTAAGAACATTTCATTTTCTATTTAACTGCTAAGGCACACTTAAGTCTTCATAATTTATCCTTGAAATTCACACAAATTATACATAGCACACTCTTAATTTTCTTCATATTAATCTTCAGAGTTTCTCCCTAAAACTTGTTAACATCACTTGATTTTTTAAAACTATACATCACAGTTACCTAATGCACTAGGTTTAATGAATTCCTAGGGTATTATTACCATCAGCATGACTTGACAATTGCATAATAAACAAAATCAATGGATGAAAATGTCATGAAAATATGAAATGTTGGGAAATTATCATTATTGGATAAAATAGATGATGGATATTTACCACGCATAATGAAGCAAAAAAAAAAATACCAGTAAATTAAATTTCTTAATAAGGAAGTGTAGTACACATCTTTACCAGTGAGAATAGGAAGAATAGGAAGCCACTTTTATGACAATTAGTTTTGACACACATTTATGTAATGTAAATTAGAATTTTTAAAACTATTTTATTATTTTTATTTTATGTGTATGCATATATTGCCTACATGTTGGTAAGTGCACCTGTGTCATGCCATGCCCACAGAGGACAGAAGCAGCTGTCAGAGCCCATAGAACTGAAGTTACCAACAGTTGTTAACTGCCATGTGGGTGCTGAGATTCAAACCTAGGTCTTCTGCAAGAACGGTGTTCTTAACCACTGAGCAATCTCTCCAGCAATACAAGATAGTGAATGTATTTGATATAACCAGAAATTCTGATAACCAGCTTTACATTAATTTAAAACATGTCCATACACAGTAGGGACTAAATGGTGTAAATTTTTTTTATTTATTTATTTTAATTAAAAGAAGCATTTCATTACAACAGCATTAACCTATTCAATAACATTTTTCTGAGCTAGGGTACATCTCTTTCAAAATTGGCTGTACATTTCTAGGTTTACAGATGAATTCTTACGCTTATATAATCTTTTACTCATTATAAACTCTATAAGACATAAAATTAAATGAGGTTCCAACGTTTAAAAAAGATCTCCACTGCGTTATCTCGAACAGAGGAGTGATTCAGGCACAGGGAGAAACAGGCACAAAAAATTGCTAAAATATTTGGACACCATCGTTTTTCATTCTGCAATTACAGTATCTACTTTTTAACATATTGGATTTTTACCATCAGAATTTGCTTGGCATGGCAAGCTTTCATTTTTTAAAAGCACTAAATAAATCAGTGGGAGCCTACCCAACTTAAATCCTTTTTCTTCCACCTCATTCAATCACAATCACACAGAATGTCAATTGCTTCCCAGTGTACTTTGTCACTGCAAGGACACATTTCTTTATGCCTTCCAGCATAATATATAAAACTACTCTGACAGTCTGAAATGTTGAGAACCATGCAAAACATTCTTATGTAGTTGATAATAAAGGAAATTGCCAGCAGATAAGTAGAAAATAACACATAAATGGGTCTTTTGCTATCCATCGCATCTCTATTTTTCCTAAACACACACACACACACACACACACACACCACAAAACACAGACACACACACATTGACACACAAACACACATACACATTCCACATATATACACTCACAAACACATATACACATATACTCACATATGTACAAACATATGGACATATAAACACACATTCCTAAATGCATACACTCTTAGCACTGGTTTCCAGATGATATTAGGTCACGAAAATGTGCATGTTGATTAACTAATAAATATATGCAGTTCCTTTGAAAGGAATGTCAAAATACATACTATTAATTTATATGACAAATTTGAGATTCACAAGATCATTCTACCCTCAGAATAGAAAGTGTCTTGGAGTTAGCAATCACTGTTAATGAGTTGTTAGGCTACTTATAAAAAAGTTAGTACATAAGAGAACTGTAGTGACTCAAGCAATCAGGATATAGAGAAAGTACAGTCAAAAGTTCAAGAGTTAACTGACATTAAAGACCTTTAGAATATGCCATATGCAAATCCACCACTACAGAAGATTCTTAAAGAATATATACATAGTAGGACAAGGGGTTGAGAGAATACTAATGCAATTCTCAAATCTCATCAATGAAGTTCCTACATGCAACAGAGGGCAAAGAACACAAAGCACCACAAATGGCCAAAGCATAGAGAATAAGAATCTGTAGTGTGTGGGGGTCCTTGGACAGGACTCCTATACTAAACTTTACCCACCTAGGGCTCAGGGACCATTGCACAAGATGGAACAGAAAGATTTTAAGAGTCAATGGAGGAGGGAATGACCATATGGAAATAGAGTCTTACAGGTTCCTGGGACCTTGCACATATGAACTTACAAAATGGTAACATCATGGGCAATACCCATGCAAACTCAAGCAGACAAAAACCCAGCATACAAATGGGGAAATGGGCAACAGGTCTCAATCGTAGCCCAAGAATTACTGGGCGTCTAATTACTCCTATGTGATGAAGAGCTGATCTTTAAGGGAGTGACTCTAGATAGGCTAACTATACTGCAGTGTATGAACTTGCACTGAGGGACATTTGTGGACACTAATTTGACTTAATAGGCTTTGATATAAATGGCAGAATGCATGAAGTACAGACAGAGGGAGACTGATAAGGTACCAGTGGGAAAAGGGTATAAAAATGATTATGTTCTGTATAAATATACAAATAAAAATATACAAAAAATATTACACACATGTGTTATCAAAGATATAAAGGAGTTACTTTGTAACAGTGGGACATTGCCAAGCTATAGGCTAGCAAAGTAAAATCCATTGTCAGGGATGGATTCTCTCTTCTCATGCTGTTGATCAGAAATTCCATAAACCCTCAAAGAATACTGTCCATTACCTGTGCTTTTGGTTGCCCACCAGAACTTGACCATAAGCCCCTATTGATAAAGACACTATATACTTGAGTCATAGATAAAACAGTATGAAATAGACTGGTACAGACTTCAAAGGTTCATCTCTTTTGATTGTCTTTTTTGGTGTTGCAAGGTGCTATACATGGTACCAGAAGAAAAAACAAAATATTCTTCAGCTTTACTCAGCTATGAGTCCTACATGCCTTAGCAACTACTGGTCTGGAAAGATATGACCTCTGGTGCATGAATATTATGAGAGTAATCAATGACTTTCTAATTGGATTTAAGCTTTGCTTAATAAGATGCAGCCCATACCTGACATTGATATCAGACCTAAAAACATAGACCATAGACCATAAGGAAGAGCCTGATACTATTATTCTGCTAACAAGATATAGTATTAAAGTTACTTATAATGATTTTATTTTATACATATAGATTAATTAATCTCTCAACACTCAATAAATAAGCTTCCTAATGTAGTAATGGTTATTAACAGAGAAAACTACTACTGACTAATACTCAAAGAAAAAGAAAATGCTGAATGATTATCCCTGAATAGTTGTGTGGGACTAAAACAGAGAACAAGGATATGGATGGATAACACATACACATATGAATATATGAATGGTTTCTATCTGTAAGAATAGGAACATTTTATAGACAGCTCATTCAAGATCCAATGTTTTTTTCCATCACAGGAGACGAATGCAAATGTGGCCAGGAATAAAGTTAACTCTAATTTCACAATACTTCTCAATAACAGATGAGTTTGCATTATTCCTGAAATTTAAAATGAAATTCTTTCTCGTATGTTTTTTTTTCCCTAGATATATTGCTTGGGGACACTGTAAATACCATGCTGAAATCATTAGCCTCTTTTAAACCTTCTAGGAGAAAGAAAACTATCCTTTCACTCTGACTCTTGCAGATTGTCTAAACTTGAATCATATAAATAAGTCAAGATATGCTCAAAACTATGTCAATAAAACTAAACTGTCAGAGAATTCTCCTAGGTTAATTGCCACAAAGTAAACAATGTTGGATGTGGGTGGGCAAAAACCATAATGATGTGTTGAATATGAGTTAGAAAATATCTTCATGATATTTCTCAGACCTTTTATATATTGAAGGATGATACTTAACACAGGTAGGTGAAGATAATAGAACTTTTCGTATGGTTGTTTGAGACAGGTTCTCTCTATACACAAGACCCAGCTGGTCTGGTATTTTCTATGTAGAGTAGGCTGACGTTAATCTCACAGAAATCCACCTGTCTCTGTCTTCAGAGTTCTGAGATTAAAAGCATGTGCCACCACAGTTTCTGGGATAACATATTTTTAAAAATTAACAATTTGGCATGTTTGACACACATGGCAAGAAACAAGGTACCTAAAAGAAATGGAGACTCTAGTATATGTATGTATATGTGAATGTATGTATAGACATAAAAAGTAATGTATACGTGTACATGCAAAATAAATATATGAACAGACATACATATATGTGGGTGTAGGTGAACACATATCCTATATTACTGTGTATGTACATTTTTTACAATAGTTTTGCAATAAAAGGTATTCTGAATGGCAGGACACATTTAGCGATGGATTAGAATTAGGGATACCAGTATGTGTTCAGCTTGGTCTTATAAAAATACAAATGATTACTACATAAAATATTTGCATCTTATGCACATGTAGAGGCTAGAACACAAACATATATTTGCTCCATCACTTGAAATTACATAGAATGTAGAAGCAAGAAACATACCTATTGTCCTGTTACTGGTATCTAACACCATCATTAAATAAAAAAGACCATGATCTGGAGAGGAGAGTTTTATTTTGAGAGTAGTACAGAAACTATACAAATGAAAAATGTTTTGTAGTGACAAAATTATAATGTCATATCATCAGGTCAGAGAGCCAAATGGAGCTACTTGTGGCATTTTTTAAAATGTGTATAAGAATATTGTTGGCATGTATGTAAGCAGACTCATGACATGAATGCCCGTGGAGGTCAGGAAAGGGTCTAGGATCTCCTGGATCCCCTGGTACTGCAATTATGGAAGGTAGTTAGTTTCTATATGAGTGCTGGGACTCAAACTTGGGTATTCTGCACAGTAGTCGGTGCTCTTGACCACTGAGTCATCTCCCCATCCCCTCATGGAAAAATTTGTATAAATCTGCAAAAATAAATATTTGTTTACAAACCAAAGACAGAAAAAAATATGATTGTAGTAATAGAACTGCAATGAAATTAGTCAATAAATTATTATATAAATAGGACAGAAGAGCCAACTCTTCTACTGCTAAAATATTTCAAAATATTTATTTTTATTTTCTCCCCTCATGTCATAAAAGCATATCCCCCAACTCCTTAAAGGTGGATGCACACACAGATTTTACAAAAGAAGTAACTGTGAAGGGTGTGTCGAAAGGCATTAAGGAACATAGTGTGAGACAGGAGAGACCTCCCTTTGAGTGGTTGGTGAGAGTAGTCCAGGAGACTCCTAATAAAACACAAGCTATTGACAGAGTTCTTGGTTATCTGCCAGAAGTAGAAGATAGTTCCCTGCTGCTGAAAACAAGACATAATTTGGATACAGGACTTGGAGCAGTGGAACAGGAACTGAGCTTGACACCTTCTACTTGTGGCTTAGCTTTCATAATGCTAGATGATAATATGCAAACTGAGAAGGAAGAAAATCAATCAATGGTCCAACTAATCCTAAAGCTTAATAGACATAACAACCAACACAGCAAACTACCTCCATTGGTGCAGTGGTGACAGTGTTTTCTGTGTGTGTGGAGGGGTGGTTGGGGTGATAATCAATAACTATCTAATTAGACTTAAAGTCCTCTCAGTATGGTGACACTGTAAGTACAGCCAAATATACATGTCTAGAAAGGGCATAAATTCTAGCAAAAACAGTATCTCTGTCATATCTCAAGACAAATAATATTTGCCATAGCTTAATATGGATCCTTAAATCTACAGAGACTTATACCATACAACACTCATCAAATAAGCCTCTTTCTGCAACAGTAGGCTACTACAGAATCCCACAA
The DNA here is from genome assembly GCF_000622305.1 of Nannospalax galili. Taxonomy (NCBI): domain Eukaryota; kingdom Metazoa; phylum Chordata; class Mammalia; order Rodentia; family Spalacidae; genus Nannospalax; species Nannospalax galili. The sequence continues at coordinate 6,212,938 of NW_008352267.1, read as the reverse complement.
CTGGTAAGAGAATATGCATCTATCTGTAGGTGCCCAGTCCTAGGTGACACATCTACAGCTGAAACTCTACACCTAAGACTCATGGAAAACAGCAGAACAGTGTGGTAGAGAGAAAACTAGTGCATCTTTCAACTCTCACTAGTGAAGCATCCTTCACTAGTGATGCACACAGTGATACACACAGAAGGTCACAGCTGGCCAAGTTTTAAAAAATAGGAAACTGCAGAGTGTGTCTGGAGAGGGCTCATATATTAAACATCACCCACCCAAAGCTCAGGGACCATTGTGGAAGAAGGGTGAAAGATTGTAAGAGCCATAGCTGGTTCATGAACATAGGGAAGCAGAGGTTTTGGGCAACTGGAAGTTTGCACATGTGAACTTGTGGCAGTGGCGGCATCAAGCACAGGATCCATAATAACTCAATCAGAAAAGTGCCCAGAGTAGAGCAAGGGAAATGGGTGGCAGGTTGGCCCTTGTCTGGGAACTATTGGATACTGATTACTACTGGGTAAGGGAGAGTAGGCTATGTCAAAGATCTCTAGATGGGCTGACTAGACTCCAGTGGATGAATTTGGACTGAAAAACATCTATGTACAAATGCTTGACTGGATAGAATTAACATGTATTACAGAATATATGAGGTCCAGTGGGGGGTTGTGGGGGCATAGATGGGAAAGGGTGGGTTTACATTTGTTTAAGAACTATTGCATGAAATGTATAAAAGCTCAATAAAGTTTAAAAAGGAGGGTCTGCTTCTCTCTTCAATTATATATCTTTCTCACAGCATGCATCCAACAAGTGACTTACCAGTACAACTATCACTGAATGTACAGAAGTCTGCAGCCATACCTCCTCCTGAAAGAACAGATATAGTCCATGCAATAGAGCTGGCAGTATATTCAGACTACTCCCAGATAGAAAAAGAAGCTTTCTAGAAATCCTCCATGAGGATCAAGCTTTGTTTCAATGAAACCACATTTCCCCCTATTCTTTACACACTACAAATAATTTATTCACTAAACCTGCAATTTGAGAGTTCCCATTTCATGCTCTGATATTAGAAAATTCATATTATATTAATGTAATAATATATTTTTTTGTGATTATGCTGACTTCAAAACTTGGTCTATCTTAAAAGCAGGTATTAATGAAATATCAAAAATATAGATGCTCATTTTTTATCTAATAAAGAAATCAAACTTACATAAGCTTTATGTAAAATATAAAATAATTTATTATTTTTATTAATCTATAATCTTATTTTGGCTTGACTTTTGTTTATCAAACACTATTGTTCATTTTCCTTTATTTTTGTATTTGAGGATTTTTAATTTCATACATTTCCAACTCAAACTCAGAGCTCCTCCCCCATCTATGCCTCCCCCTATACCCCCACTGAACCCTATGCACACTGCCACACATGCTGTCTTATTCATTCAGTCGTTTGCTCCCAAATGTCCTTCAGTGTAAATGTGTCCATTGGAGTCTAGCCAGCTCATCCAGTGGTCGTATGTAAGTCATACTTTCCCTTTCCCAGCAGCAATCAGTCTCAAATATTTATCAGTCTAATGCTGGTCTGCCACCTGTTCCTCACCTCCCTTTGGGCCCTTGTTTAACTGAGCTGACCTTGGTCCTGCCCCCACTGCCACTATTGCCATGGGTTTCCTTGAGCAAGCCCTCCAGTGGCCTGGAAGCCTCTACCTCCTTGTGTTCATGAATTAGCCCTGTCTCTTACATTCTTTCCACTTCCTCTACCACAATGGTCCCTGAGCCATGGGTGAGTGAGTTTCCACATAGGAGTCCCATCCTACACTCTACAGTCTCTTATTCTCCAAAATTTGGCCAGGGGGCTTCTGTGTGCATTCCACGCTGCTGTACAAGGAAGCCTTATTGGTAAAAGTTGAGGGATGCATTAGCCCTCTCTCTACTCCTTATTCTGCTATGTTCCATGAACATTAGTTGCAGAGATTCAACTTCAGATGTTTCAGCTAGTACTGGGCATCTCCCAGGTGTATGTTCTCTGTGCCTGACCAAATGTGCAACTCTGCAGTAGCCTCCATCTTTTGCCAAAAGAAGTTTCATTGATAAATGCTGTACTGAATGCTTGTCAGTCTAAGGAAGGTCTCCTCTCTGGCACTGTGTCCCCTGCCAAGCAGCTCCCAGGTATGCATAAGCATTAATGTTCAGACACTTTATGTGCATTTACCATAGGGTTTCTAGGGCATAACTTCTTCTGTTAGGATTTCTAGCCCCCAAAGATTTACTCATCTCCACACTTTTTTCTCCCATCTGGCTTACCTCCCCACTCCCTCCATAGTCACAGTGCCCCCATTATCCCCACCCTCCCCACAATACCTCCAGACTCTCACAGTCTTTCCTCTCTTGACTTGCCTCCCTCCCCGACATCAGGGTACCTTGCATGTCCGTCTTTCCTCTCCTTCCTGCTGATTACTCCTACTTTTATCCACCTCCCTCAGGGAACATCTGTTCCCTGCTGTCCCCCTTTCAGGTTGTTTATTTTCCTTTACCTCCATGTATACGTTCTGCTTTCCTGCCTCCAAGTGTTAAATGAGAATTTATACACTCACATACAAGGGATTGGTGCTGCAATCCACAAATGAGGGAAACCACAGTTGCTTGCTTTTCTGCATTTGTGTTACTTCACTTAATAAAACACTCTCTAGCTCCATCCCTTTTACCTGCAAATTTCATAATTTCATACTCTCTTACTTCTGAGTAAGTACCATTGAGTAGATGTATCACATTTTCATTAACCATTCATCAGTTGAGGGACATTTAGGTTGTTTCCATTTCTTAGCTGCAACAAATATGGTTGTACAGATAGTTCTACAGTATGAGTCCTTTGGTTATATGCCAAGGAGTGGTATCACTGGATCATATGGTAGGTTCATTTTTAGTTTTTTGAGGGTTCTCCACACTGCTTTCCATAGTTGTTTCATGATTTTGTTAAGCTCTGTAAAAAACATTGAGGGTATTTTGAGTGGGCTTGCATTGAATCTATAAACATTTTTGCTAAGATGGTCATTTTAACAATATTGATTCTACCAATACATGAGCATGGTAGGTCTTTTGATCTCCTAATGTCTTCCTCTATCTCTTCTTTATGAGTTTTGAAATTTTCATTGTAGAGATCTTTAATGTCTTTTGTTATGTTTATTACTAAATATTATTTATTTATTTTTTATTTATGTGGCTATTCAGAATGGAAGGGTTTCCTTGAGTGCTTTTTCTGATTGCTTGTTATTGGTATAGAGAAATTCTACTGATTTCTGTAAGTTGATTTTGTATCCTGCCACTCTTATGCAAATATTAATTCTAACAACTTCCTAGAGGAATTTGGGGCATCGCTCATGTATAATATTATATCATCTTCAAATGGGGATCATTTGACCTCTTCTTTTCCAATTCTTACTCCTTTAATTTCCTCCTCTTGTTTTATTGCTCTTACAAGAGTTTGAAGCACTATATTATAAAGGAGTACAGATAGTGGACAGCCCTTTCTGGTTACTGATTTTAATTGGAATGCTTCCAGTTTTTCTCAATTTATGATGATGTTGGCTTCAGGTTTGTTGTATATAGCTTTAATTATGTTGGGGTATGTTTCCTCCAGACCAATTCCTTGTAGGACTTTTAACATGAATGCATGTTAGATTTTGTCATCTATTGAAATGACCATGTGTTTTTTTGTCTTTAACTCCATTTATATGTTTTGCTACATTTATTGACATATGTTGAACCATCCCTGCATCTTTGGAATAAAGCCAATTTGATCATGGTGGATGATCCTTATGATGTGTGCCTGTATGAGGTTTGCAAGTATTTTGTTGAGTGTCTTTGCTTCTAGGTTCATTAGGGATGTGGGTCAATAAGTTTCTTTTTGTTGTTGTTGTATCTTCACTTGGTTTGGGTAGTAGAGTGATATTGGCTTCATAGAAAGAGTTTGGGAGTTCTTCCTCTGTTTCTATCTTTTTGAATAATTTAATAAAGATTGGTTGTACATTTTCTTTCAATGTTTGGAAGAATTCTTCTGTGAATCCATCTGGGCCTGGGCTTTTTTTAGCCAGGAGGGTTTTGTTACTGTTTCCATTTCCTTATATGTTATGGGTCTGTTTAGGCTATAATCTCGTTTTGGTTTAACTTTGGTTGTTATCGTGATTTCAGAACTTCATCCATTCTTTTAGGTTTTCAAATTTAATGGAGTATAGATTTTTAAAAATATTCCGTTTCAATGTTTTGGATTTTTTGGTGTCTGTTCTGATGATTACCCTTTCATTTCCAAGTTTGTTGATTTGGATTTGCTCTTTCTTTTGTTTAACTGGGCTAAGGATGTCTCTATTTGTTTAACCATTCAAAGAACCAACTCTTAGATTCATTGATTTTTTTTTTTGTACCGTTTTCTTTGTTTCTATTTAAATAATTTCTGCTCTGAGTTTTGTTATTTCTTCTTGTCTACTACATTCGGGATTGGTTTGTTCTTGCCTTTCCAGAGTCTTCAGTGTACTATCAAGTCATTTATATGCTCTTTCTGAATTTTCAATGTTGTCACTAAGTGTTAAAAACTTCCCAATTAGGGCTGGTTTCATGTTCCAGAGGCTTTGTTGTGTTTTGTTTTCATTTTGTTCCAGGAATACTTTTATTTCTTTCTTAGTGTATTCTTTGACCCATTCCTGATTCAGCTATGCATTGTTTAATCTCTATGAGTCTGTGTATTTACTAGAGTTACTTTTGCTGTTCATTATAAGCTTTGTTGCACTGTGGTCTGATAGAATGCATGAAATTATTTCAATTTTTTCATATTTGTTGGGAGTTTTGTCCCAAAATGTTGTCAATTTAAGAATAACTTGCATGGGCTGCTGAGTAGAAAATTTATTCTTTAGTGGTTGGGTATAATATTCTGCATATGTATATTAGGTTCATTTCATGTAGTGTGTCATGTAATTCAGATGTGTCTCTGTTTATCCTTTGTCCAGTTGACCTGTCTACTGAAGACAGTGGGGTATTAAAAATCACGTACTATTATTGAGTTGGTCTTAATCTCTTCTTTTACAGTACTAGACTACAGGTTTTGTGAAATTAGGTGCTCCAGAGTTTGGTAGATATGTATTCATGATTGTAATATTATTTTGGTAATTTTTTTCCCTTAATTAAAATGAAGTAATCCTCTTTATCTCTTCTGATGAGTTTTAATTTGAAGTCTATTTTATCAGATATTAAAATTGTGACACCTGCTTGCTTCTTAGGGGGCCATTTGTGTGGATTTTTCCCATCCTTTCACCTAAGATCGTGTCAATCCTTGAAGGTGAGATGAGTTTCTTGAAGACAACAAAAAGGTGGTTTTCTTTCTTGATCCATTGGACCAGCCTGTGTCTTTTGACAGCAGAGTTAAGGCCATTCATAGTTTGCCTTATTATTGAAATGTGTGTATTCAATACTGTCATCTTAATTTCTTTGTGTTTGTGGCCCTAGTTTGTGTTTCTTATGTTATACCTTTGTTTTCTTTCTCCAGCACCTTGGATATGCTCATACCTTACTTTGGTCCTTTGTATTTTTTCAAGTATTCGCTGTAGGACTAGGTTGGAAGACATGAGTTCTTTCAGCCTATTTACATCACAGAAAATGTTATTTTCCCCTCTGACCATGATACATAGATTTGCAGGATAAAATATTTGTGGTTGGCATCTATTGTTTAGAACTGGAAATACTTTGTTCCATGCTCTTCTGGATTCCATAGTTTCCATTGAAAAGTCAGCTGTAATTCTGTTGGGTTTTCCTTTATATGTAACTTGTTGTTTTTCTCTAGCAGGTTCCAGTGCCCTCTCTTTGTTCTGCACATTTAATGTTTTTACTATGATATTCTGTGAGGACTTTTTGTTCTGATTATGTCTTAAATGGTGTGTTCTGTGCTTCTTGAATCTCTATAGCTATAGCCTTCCTTAATTTAGGGAAGTTTTTTCTATAATCCTATTGAAGATCTGTTTGATGCCATTGGTTTGAGTTTTTCTCCTTCCCCTATGGCTAATATACATAGATTTGGTCATTTCATGTTGTTACACCTTTCCTGAGTATTCCATTCCTGTTTTATTTTTTTCAGTTGTGAATAGCCATTGCGTAAGGAGTCTAGATCTTCAACTTTATCATCTATTCTTAACATTCTGTATTCCACTTGATTCATTCTGCTTGTTAGACTTTCTCCTGTTGTTTATAATTGGTTTATTGAGTTTTTCGGTCCAATGTTCATTTCATTTTGTGTTTTCTTCACTATTTCTATCTCTTTAGTGAATTTTCTTTTCAGGTTATGGATTGTTTTTGATATTTCACTAAGCTAAATGTTCATATATTCTTGGGCTTCCATCAAAAGTTTATTCTTTTCTTCTTTTATTTCTTCGAATTATTTGCCTGTGTTTTCTTGAAGTTCTTTGGTCATTTTTATGAGTGTTGTTTTAAATTCTGCATCCTGGGGTTCTTCAGGGTGTTTATCAATGTTGTGCATTTCTGTAGGACTCATGGGCTTTGTTGGAGACATATTTTCCTGGTTTTTCATATTGTTTGTGTGTTTGTGTTGCCATTTGGGCATGTGGATGTTCTTGTTGGTGATGTGCTGAACAGGTACTTCTACTGTGCTTTTCCTTAATTTAAGTTTAGCTCTGTTAATTTTGTTTATGTAGATTAGTTACTTTTTGTTTAGTTATGGAAGACAAATTGGTGGGTATTTCAAGCTCTTGCTAAGTAGGAGACTTGTCAGAGTACTGACTGAGCAGGTCTGTCTGATCAGGAGGCTGTTGGTGAGGGGACCACCTTGGGGGAAGGGGCTTAGTGATCTGTGGTAGCATGTTTAGTTAATATGGTATGGGAGACTAGTCCTAGGACCCGAGATAAAGGAATTGGAACCTGCCTGTGAGAAAGGCTGGCAGGGGATGGGGTGGGTGACAGATGAAAGAAAACGGGTAGTGAGGCAGTGAGCTGGATGTTTCCTTTATTCTTGCTCTTCTCCCATCTCAAGTAAAAGTTATACCATGCCATGCATAACGGTTTGAATGGAAAAATCTCTGTAGCCTCAAGTGTTGGAACATTTGGTCTGCAGAAGTTGGTGCTGTTTGAAAAGGTGGTGCAAACTTAGAGAAGGAGGCATGTAACTGGGGGCAGGCTTTAAGTTTTACAGTCTCAGTTCCCTTTCTGGTTTGTTCTCTTTGCTCTCTGTGTATCGTTGAGGATTTGATTTTCAACTTCTTGATCAGGCAGCCTGTGATGATGCCTTCCATAACATTACAGACTCGTCCTTCAGATTTGTTATCAAAAAATGAACACTTTCTTCTGTAAGTTGCCTTGGGGATCATTTTTCACCACAGCAACAAAAAAGTAACTAATTCACAAGGCATTTAACTGTGTAATTCCTTAATCACATCTTAGAATAATGGTAATTTTCATTAAAATCCATGATACACTAAACAATGCCATGGATGTTTACATAGCAAAGAATGGAAGGTATTTTTCTAGATTCCATTACTAATTCATGCAAAATCATATATATAATTTGTCATGTTTAAAATTTGTATTATCTCTTGAGCAGAGAAAATAGGTAATCAGAGTTAATGCTACATTCATTCATTTATTCATTTGACAATTAGTTAATCAGTCCTTAGTTTGTGTTATACATAATTCCAGGGAGTTCTGCATACATTGATAAACAAAATCACTAAGTTGTAAAGTTCATATTCTAGTGCAAAAAAATAAGAAATTTAAAAACCCTGTGAAAAGGTGCCATCAAGAATTACAGAAGAGAATTTTAGTAGTCAGGGAGACCTGGTAAAAGGGGGAAAACTGGAAATGCGGAGAATATTATACACATAGAAAGAAAAGTGAAGACAGGCCTTATGTATAATATGAGGGTGAAAATTCTGCATTTTCTGGATTCAAAGTTTGATAGCAGTGGCAAAGTCTGAATGTTGTGAGATATAAATGTAGTCGAGAATATTGTTCCCACTGTATATGGGCTAGAGCAAAGCTGTGAGAAAAGGGCCATTTTCATCCAAGACCTACATATTCTTTCTATGGAAGTGAAAAGTTGCCAAGCAACACATGTAGAACTGTTTAAGTAACTGAAAAAACCTCATAGTGTGGAAGGGCACAATATCGTTCATGATCTTGAGGACAAATCAGCTTAGAATAAATTCTTGTTACCCAAGCACACTAGGATGTGTGTCTCAATTATAGAATCTAAAAGAATGTATTTTATATTTCCCTCTTTTTAAACATTCTGAACTCGTAAAATTTTCAGGCAGATTGTGAGTTTCTGAATGTGACTGGAACAAATTATCACAAATTTGCCATTTTCAAATTGGAAATAAACTGTCTCACACTTCTGGAGATCAGATATCTTTAGTCCAGTGCCCAGGACTGTATAGGAGCTCAAAAGGAGAATCAGCCCTTTTTTTGCTCCATCTCTGATGGCCGCTCAGGCATTTGCACCCTTGATGCTTCATGACTAAAATCACTGCCTGCATCTTCACATCTCATTCTTACTGCTGTGCAATCTCACTCTTCTTCTCTTGTGACTACATCAATGATGTTATTCAGAGTTTATCTGTATAGAATAGTTGTTTGCTCTCTAGATCATTGCTGTTGCAGCATATTTATCCTATACAGAAATAGTCACATTTTCCTTTAATTTGACATGCTGCTTTTGATTGCCATGTGTAGATTCTATTGACTATTACCAATAAAACAATATCTAATCCTGCTCTCTGGAATTATGGTACTATCAAAAATGAAATGATACCTTTGACAAAAGAAAATTGTCTTGAAACACAATCAAATTCTTATGGTTCAAAATAATTCCCTTACTTACTTCCTATTCCAATTTCCTCCTGGAACAATGCAAACAATATTTGCAGAAAATGATGAAAAATGCTGAAGCCAAGAAACTGCCAACACTTCTTTTACCTTTTTAATATGGTAACGTTCAGGATGCTGTAATTTATTTATCAGGTTTTGGAATTTATTTACAACATGCTATAAGCCAGGATTCTTGACCACCAATGTCAAACCATAATATCACCAAGTGAATACAAAGGAAAAGTCATATTCTTCATCATAATAAATCGTATGTAATGGTAAAATAGGGGATTGCTTTATAACATTTATTTTCCCATTTTTAAAAACCAACTGGGTTTTTCTACATACTGAATAGTGGTACCCATATGCACATAGGTCTGGGGTAACCCACTGTGGAATAGGCAGCTTACCTGTGGCTACCTCCCAAAGAAAAATGACTTTCCTTCCTTGAGAAGTCATCAAGTGACAATATCTTCTCAGCCAGGATTTAGGCCTCCGGATTTTGAGCCCACCCCCCCCGTGCAAATTTTGATATTTTAACTGGTTTGATCTTGTAGAGGCATTTTGCAGGGAAGCATGGCTACTGTGAATTCATATGTGCAACAATCAGGTCATGAATAGAAGTCAGAATTTCATAGCCCTTGTTCTCATCCTCCAGGTCTTATATTCTTTCCACACCTCCTTTCTTAATGTTCTATGAGCCTTGGGTATAGGGTGATTGGCACAGATGTCTCTTCTATAGCTGAGCACCTTCAGTTATTTACTCTCATAACTTTGAACATTTAAGAGTCTCTACATTAATCAGTATCCACTGTAATAATAGAACTTCTCTTGTGAAAATTGATTGAAACACAAATCTATGGATATATGTTAATTATTGAAAGGCAGTCTGACAAAATCGTAAAATACTTTTAGCAAATGATGTGGATATATAATTAGACATAGTGTGCAATAAATAGTTATTAATGTATTTGTATATTAATGCATTAAACATTCCCAATGACTCAGCATAATAGAATGCTAAAGTTCCTGTTTAGAAATAAAAGTCCTGAGATATGGAGAGCCTAGTGATGTGGAGCAGTAGTACATTCTATCCAATTCCAATTTTAACTTCATTCCGGGTGTGTCTATAGTCAAATATGATGCCAAATGTGCCCTTTTAATGACAACACTAGACTAAAGGTGATATTAATGTGACAAATAATATCAAATATGTTTAATTAATTGAAATATTTTGCTTATATAGTACAGCATGTCTGTGGAAATAGCATTATAATTTCTCCCCCAAATCCACTTGCTTCCCCAAACTTAATTAGTGAATAAATCTTCTTTTACTGCTCTTATTGTGTGTGTGTGTGTGTGTGTGTGTGTGTGTGTGTGTGTCTAAATAGGCAGGGACTATAATCCATCTTGTCAATGCTGCTGACTGACTTGATGGAAAACTCAAATATAGTTCAAGCAATTTCTTTTACTAAACTCAACCCACTGCAGAGTTAAAATTATCAGTGGAATTCCTCACAGCAAGATGCAGATTTGTGTGTTAATGTAAATAAATTTCCATTATAGCTTCACCATATTGATATACACAGAAGCATCTGCTATACAGTTTCCCTTATATGAAAAGAATATATATAGTTACGTAGACTCAGGGGCTTTCCTCTACACCTCTCTCTTTCTAATCACACTTTTCCTATTCACTGATAAAGAGTGGTTGAATATTTTACCAATAACTAACTTTTCCCTTCTATTCCGTATTATGCTTTTCCAATTTTTGATGTTATTTCTGTACTTTCCTATTTTAAGAACATTGTCCTGAAAATTTAAGCCTTCTTTGTTCTTGAAAACAAGAACTAAGAATTCCTTTGTAATTATAGGGAAATGAAGACAAAGGTTCTGATATTTTTATAAGGAATAGAATCACACCATTTGCATGCATCCTTATCTTTTTTCCTTCTGTAGATTACTTGTACTTTGGAGTCTGTTGCTTTGAAACAAGCTTTCCTAGTCATATAACATTCAGAAATTGCCTACTGTCTTTGTTCAGGAAGGTTTAAACATGCAACGATATAAGATGGGATCATTTCCATAATGACTAATTTTAACAATGAGCTGTAGGAGGGTCAAGTATAGGCACTAGCATGACATTATATATAATCAGGAACAGTGGGTACAGTAAGAGCATGGAAAAGAGCTGGAGGGAAGATTTATTATAAGCATCTTGGCTTGAACAAAGCACAGGAAGGAATGTGTTGTTTTGACTGATGGAGTACCTTTTTAAACTGCCTGTGGAAATTAAAAGCTAAATTGGTTTCAGTCTTGTCCTTGTCCACATTTTTAGATATGTACTCATGCTGATTTAGGGTTTTGCATGGGAGAAAAAAAAAAGAAGCTGCAGCTTTCTAAATGTTATGAATGAGGTAGTTTGGGAGACAATTAAGTTTGCCATTACTGTTTGGACATCAGATTTTTGAAGCAGCCACATTTGAATAATTTTCATAACCAGGGACAATCAAACCCAGATTACATTCAGCTAAATTAATCTGAGTTGTATTTTAACTTGCCACACAATAATTGCTTTATTTACATATTTAAAAATATTTAACTGTAAGTTGGAAAGTTTCTAGCCTTTCTTTCGTGTGCTTTTGATTTCTTAAATTTAAATTTATTTTTGTTTTATTCCTTTATAATTTTATAGCTCTTTCTTATTTTGTGTATATGAGTGTGCATGTGTGTGTGTGTATGTGTGTGTGTGCATGTTCATGCCCTAGTGTGTGTATGTACAGACAAACTGTATTACTCTGTTTCCTGTTTTCCTGCTGTCGATCTGGTCATGCTGTAACTCAGTGGTAGAAAGTGTACCTAGCATGCATGAGGCCTTGAGTTCAAAATCACCACAAAGCAAAAGTTGAACAAGAAAGACAAATGAATGATAATAACAACAGCTTTCCTTTAATTTACACTTTCAGGGATAACTACCGCTCTAAGCATTCTACACATATTTACTCAGAAACCTCCTCTGAGTTCTGTGATGTTATATCCCCCGTGCTTCCCTCACATTCAATTTAAACATTTGTTATTAATTGGAGATCTACTGTTTGCCTCCATCTAGAAATGTAAACACAACAATGGGTTCAAAAAAGAAGTTTCCTGCAATCCATTATTATTTCAAAAAAAAAAAAAAAAAAAAAAAAAAAAAAAAACAAAAAAAAAAACTGAAAATCACAGATTACTTTCAAATTTGAGCACACAGGCACATACAATAAAGAAAAATACCAATGTTTACTTTTCTCACCAGGCCTGATCCTAAATCTTCAGTGAGAATCCAATTCACTTATAGGTTAGTAGAATAGTGTCCTTAATTTGGAAAGGTTTGTTTTTTTTTTAGTAATTCTAAATGTCTTTATTTTTACCTTGGATTCCCTTCACTTAACATCTCCTATCTATATGACATTTGTAAGACTATTTCAATACCCTTGCTCTCAATTTCACATATAAAATGAAGAATCTACAAACATTATTCACACAGTTTTTCCAAGGATTAATTTTGTGCTTCAAATTTGTTTCATTTTAAGCTTATTTAGTTTTTTTTTTGTTTGTTTTCTCCTTTTAAACAATTTAAAATTTCTGACAAAGTAGTAAATCTTAAATCATTTGGTAGTTACAGTTGCATGGATGACTTATTTAGGATTAGCTCTAAATTTTTTAATTTTTTACATGTTTTTATTTCAACATGTTTTATAATTGATAATCTCAAGATCCTCCATGTAAATTTATTTAGAAAAAAGTCTCAACAGAAAAGGAGTGTAAGTCTTGCTTATATTTTATGAATAAAATGATCATATACTCATTTAAAAAAAAAGATCTGAGAGCGAAGCTTTTCTCATAGTGACTTCTACTGAGTGTTTTTCTCTGTAGCTGGGACCATTCTTATCCTTCACAATACTGCACCATGTGATTTAGTTAGTATGTGGTAGCCATTATTCAAATAACTGATTTTGTCGTTCTAATAATAGACATAGTAGCAAATGTTCTATTACAACCCTCTACAGATGAGGTATCTTGTCTGTAATTATATGACTATTAGAATTAAGAAAATTTATATGAACCAACCTAGAAACATTGTTTTCTGTCTTCACATACACACTTGAATAATGTCCTATAGTCTTTTAGTTGTTTAACAAAGTATGTTTCCTTTTCTTCTTTAAAGATAAAACATCTAATTTGCCTAAAATTTTAGCTCATGCCCACTTAAAGAGCATAGTCCTAATTCCATTTCACATAGTTTATAATAAACACATCAGAAACATGATGAAATGTGTGGATCAGATTTTCATCATTGGCTACAAACATCAAAGATAATAACTAAAGTGAAAGGGTTATTTTCATCACAGTTTGGGGGCTTTCAGCAGTGAGCATGGAGACTCATTGGCTCTTCCATTCATTCCTGTGTTGATGTTGAATGGCAATGGTGGGAGATGAACTGCTCACATTTGCCAAGAGGGGCTAGGGAGAGAAAGGAGATGGAAGGGAGGGGAGGGGAGGGGAGGGGAGGGAAGGAGAAGAGAGGAGAGGAGAATAGAGCAGTACAATCCCTTTTTGTTTACACAGTCAATGACTCAGACTCAGAGAAAATTTTATCTCTCAAAGGTTCACAGCTTCTCCATCCTTGAGCACCAAGAAAATACAGATGCCGCAGAGAACTAGAAAACTCTTACTTTCCCCTTGGCAGAGTACTTTAAAACTGCAAAAAAATAAATAAAAAATTAAAAAAATAAGAGCCTTCCACTGACTCATTAAATGGAAGAAAAAAGTATTTGTTACTACTTGATATTCATGTTGACCCAGGAGTAGAGATTCATCAATGGTTTGGAATTTCAGAATAAAATAGGTATAGGAAACCAAATTCTCCCTTCTCTATGCAAATGCTATTTTTATGCAAGTGAATAAAATAGTATAAATTATTTTACCATTATTTTATTTATCCTTTATGTAAGCATTCATAATTCTAAATAATTGACTATGTTACTTTACATATAAGTTTAATGAAATTAGACCTGATAAAGCACTTACTAACTTACAACATTCTTTTTAAAATGGTGCTTACTGCTAGAGAAGACAGGAAGTTCCCTTGTTCTTGCTGACAAGCTGATCTAGATAAATCAGCAAGTTCCATATTCGTTGGAGATCCGTTTTTTAAAAATAGTATGGAGATAGCTGGGCTTTGGAGGGAGCACCTTTGGTCCGTTAGGTTCCAGCACTTTTGAGGCAGATGCATCCTGATCTCTGTGAGATGGAAGACACCCTGGTCTTTATAGTTCCAGGTCAGTTAGGGTTACAAGAAGACGCTGTCTAAAAAAAAAACAAACAAAAAAAAAACAAATAATGTGGAGAGCAATTGAGGAAGACAGATGAAGTGAACTTCAACTTTCATACACAATCACACACACACACCAGTGTCTGTGTGAATGCATGAACTGCACACACATACACACAAATATTAAATGGTGGTAAGTATTCTTAGAAACAGAATGCCACCCAAGTTATTAAAAGGGCAAAAGATAATGATTATTTTTTAAATAAAATTTAAATAAGATTATGTGTAAGAATCATATCTATTCTTGGATATGTTTTATATATTCTTCAAAAACAAGTCAATTTCCTCCTAGCTGCTCCTATTTAACCTCTTTGAAAAGTACCTGTTGTTAATTTAACAAAAGGACTTCTAAGTCTGTGTAAACCATGTTCACATAATGTTTTGCATGCAAATGATTTGTATACACTTAAGTTATTGTGCAGTGCTTCCCTTATTGTTGTCAGTTTTCATAAAAATAGTGACTGACTGGAGGGGTGCTTATTTCTCATCATAAAGAAATAGTCCCTTAAATAGCTCTTAATAGCTAGATTTGATTTATCATTTACATACTAGACAAAAATGTACTCTAAGAACCATTATGATATAGAACCCTCAGAGAGGACTTCAGTGTAATTGCATCTCAGAAGTGAAGGTCTTGCATTGATCTCTGTTTTAGAGCAAGCTAATAGGAATATTTATTTAAATACATATTAAAGCTAAAACACATTTCCTCACTGTGTTGGCTTACAAAAATCCCTTAAAGCCACTAATTTAATCACTTTTTGATAAATAATAAATGAATTTTTACTGTACTTTAAATTTTAGAGGTTAACCTCAAAGAAAACTGAGACTGTCTAACAGATTCTTTATTATCACTCCACTTTATAGAAAAATGCATTTGCCTATAAACTGCAACTGGGGAATTAACATATAAACCTATATTGAGCTGCAGTTAAACAAAAATATCAACATTGAAGCAATAATAACATATACTTAAGAAATATCTTACAGTTGAGCTAGAAATTTCATATGTTTCATATTTTACCTTATAGTAGTGGTGAGGTAGCTTAGTCTGAGGTCTTGCTTGGCAAGCAAAAGATCTGAGTTCCATCTCTACAACCCATACTTTACAAAAAAGGTTGAGTGAGGTGGCAAATTTGTAATCCCAGCACTGGAGAGGTAAAAACAGGTGGATCACTGGCATGCTGCCTGCTAGAGGACTTTCAGACCAGTGACAGACAGTGTCTCACACAAAGAAAGGGGTATGGTGTCTGAGGAATGGCACCTTTAGCTGCCATCTGGTCTCCATATGCATGCAGACACATTTGCCCAAGCAAACACAGAAGCATGCATATAGAGCTAGGGATATGTAAGCAATTGGATGGCACCTGAAAATCCACACCTGAGATTATCCTCTGCCTCCACACACGTTTATGTTTTAGCACACAGGAATATACACATATAAATTTACCTTGGTGTTGGACTAAAATATCCTTAATCTTACTATTTTGGAGAATATATAACATAAAAATATTAACATCTACATTTACTAAACACTCATTTTATTATATATTTAAGCTATCTAAGAGGAAAAATACTTACATAAATTAAAAGAGATCAAAATATTTGAATGTACAACTGAGACACAAAAGACATATAAGGAGAGGTCTGTGTTCCATGTAACTCAAATTGCATTTCTTCCCAACCAATCGCCTCCTTGTGTCTGTCTGCTTGTTTCTGTATCTCTTTCTCTCATTCTTTCTCCACATATACATATAGCTGTTGTTGAAAGACTAAAGGTAAGAGTTCGCTTCCCTCTCTTTCTCCCTCTTCCTCTCCATATTTTTTATTTTGTCTCTATGTTCCTCTCTTCATTTATATATACACAGTATGCCAGATATATATTATGTATCACATATTACACATAAAGTATATAATATGGTATGTGTGTTTATGTTTCTTTTGAGACAGGATCTCATTATACAGTTCTGAGTGGCCTAGAACTCATTATGTACACCAGGCTGGCATCACAGTGATCCACCTGAGTTCTGTGATTAAAGGAATGTGCTACCATACCTGCCCATAAAGGGCTTTTAAATTATTTACTTTCTCCAGTTTTATATGAGGCATCTCTTCCCCTGTTCCATATGAAAATCAAAGTGATGTGATATTATGATTTGGTGAAAAATGCAAGGAGGAATTATTGCCTATTTTGCGTGTCCCATAGCACCTTCACTCCTATGGATTATAACATACATCCTCACTATTGAATTCAGTTCCCAGTTTGCTTGCATCTTTCATCATGTTGCCATATCCCTCAGAGAGGATCTTTGTTTATCTTATCTCTATTTACAGTGTATTTTACCTTGAATATAATCGAATTCATGAATATTTTTGTGTATTTGTATAAGTGATGTATGCCAATATATTTTTAATGTCCTTCATCTTTACTAACAGTACTTTGTGTTTCATCCATTTGACTCTGAACCTAGCTATTGATAAATGTTAAGCTCATGGTCCTCCCTCTACATTTCTATTGCAACAAATTCCACATAAAGAAATATTGTGTGAGTATATAAATGTTTAGCTCAAAGAAGCAGGGACAGAATACTGAACAATATGCTTATGAATTTTAGCCATTAAAGTATAATATTTATGTACAAATATCTATGAGACATTAGTCCATAGGCTTTAAATATTTAAATTCTATCTTAAAGATTTTTTTAAATATTTACTTTAAAATTTATTGAATTTTTGTGATTTTCAAATAATGTAGTTTGATGGTATTTTGATCCCCTACTGTATCCCACTATCTGCCCCAATTTAATGTACCCATTCATACTCATACACACACACAAACACACACACACACACACACACACACACACACACGATGTTGTTTATAGAGCCTGATTTGTGTTGACTAATAACCTTAGGTGTAGGTTCATCCACTGGACCCACCCATGTAAGATACCGTGTCTCCGCCTCCCAGCAGCCATCAATTTCCAAAAGTTCTAAAAGGTGTATTGGTATTTCTTACCCATTTCTCTGGCTTTATGCTGGGATTTTTTTCTGGTTTGAGCTTGCATAGGGCTTGTGCATGCCGCTATCATTGCTGAGAGTCCGTATGAGTAACTGACCAACTGTCTGCTGTATTCTCTTTGTGGTCATTATTTCATAATATTCTTAGTCTTTCCTCATCCCCTTCTGCAATGATCCACGAGCCTTGGGAAGTAGAGGTTTGAAATAGGTGTCCTATTTAGGGATAAGCACTCTGCAGGCTCTTTTTCTTTGCACATTGGCCAATTGTGGATTTATGTTTTGATCATCATCTGCTTCATAAGGAAAACTCTCCGGTGAGAAAGAGATGCATTAATCATATGGTAGAGGTTGTAGAGGTATGACATGTAGGGGTTAAGCATCTCATAGACACTTATTCTCTGTTTTTACCAGTTATTGAGCTCTGTAATAGTCTACATCTGTTGCAAAAAGAAGCCTCTCTGACGAGGGCATTCAAGGTACATTTACCTGTATATTTGAGGGTGTATATTTAGAATATTGTAGGAAATTACGTTGGTCTAAGGATGTGGCAAATCAAGATTTTTTCCTAGGATCGAGGTCCTCCTCTACGATGTGCATTTGGTTACTCTTACTGGATCACGTAAGAGTTCCTTCCCATTGGAATTTATCTAATTCCAATTAGAAAACTGTGGATTACCCCAAATTTGATTGTCACTACTGAACCAATAGCAACAGTTTGCTGGCTAGTCATTGTTGTTTATGAGATTTTACAGCTGGATTAGGACCATTGATTGTTTTCTCTACCTTGGTAGCTTATATCCTCTGGTCCTATGAGAGCTATTCTTCTCGGAGGAGGCTACCAGGTCAGTTCCAACTCAATTGCTCCAAGTCCTATTTTCTAAGAATAGATTGTCTTCAGCAATGGGGTCTTGCTTTCAAGTTCTGGGTGTCAATCAAGGACTGTTTTGGGAGTCTCTTGAACTATCTTAACCAACAAATCTCAGGGAGGTTTCTCCTGTCTAGCACTGTGCTATTTTTTATTAGATAGCCTTAAAATGTAAACATGCCCTCATATATTTATTGTATGCATATTTTAGTAGGGCTTTGGACTAATATCTCTTCTTCTGCATTTTTCATCTAAGCATTATCTCTCCTTTCATTGCCCCTGCAAACCTTCTATACCCACTTCCCAGTTAAAATGTCCCCCTTTCACATTTTCCCACTTAATAATGCCTATCTTCTACAATTGCCCTATCTCAAACTCCTTCTTTCCCTTTATCCCCATTGTTTCTTTCCATTTTTCTGGCTCCTGTGGTTACATCCCGATGTATATTCACATCTACGTCTTTGGAGCTAATATCCTCAAATGAGAGAACATATGTCATCGGTTTTTTTGAGTCTGTTACTTCTATTAGTATAACAGTTTTTTAGTTCCATCCATTTACCTGAAAATTTCATGGTTTTGGTTTTCTTTACTACTGAGTAGGACACTTTGTAAATATATTACATTTTCTTTATTCATACAAACCGGTAAAAGAGTAATCTTGGCTGTCATTATATTGACTGTGGAATCACCTAAGAAACATGCCTCTGGGCAGGTCTAAGAGGATATTTCTTTCTTTCTTTCTTTTTTTTTTTTTCGTTTTTGATGTGTATTATGCACCTGCATGTATGTAACTGCACGTGCATCTTGCAATGCCTGCAGAGGTCAGAAGAGGGTGTCAGATCCCCTGGACCTGGAGTTAGTGATCATGTGGGTGCTGGAGATGGAACCCAAGAACAGCCAGTGTTCTTAACCACTGAGTCATCCCTCCAGCCCCCCGAAGAGGATATTTCTAAAAAGCCATTGACTGAGGGAAAAGTTCTCTCCCTGATAGTGGGTATCGCTTTCTGACAGAGGCCCAAATGTAAAAAGATCCTAGGGAAGAGCGGTGCTGATGCTGCTGGCTGCCCATCTTTGCTGCTTGCCTGTGAGTGCTTCTACTCTCTGCTGCAGCTGCTGGGGACATCTCTTACTGACATTAGAAGACTGCTTCTTTGGCATTCCAATATGGACTAAAGAACCAAAGCTCTCCAGAATTCCTCCAGGCTTTCAGTACTGGTTATAGACCAGTAAGGAATCTGGCCTTGTGAACTGAATAATTACCGGTTGTGAGCCTCCCGAATATGCAGACAAACTTTGTTGGACAAACCAACCCATGTTCTCTAAACCAATGTAATAAACCACTTTACATAATATATATTTATTCTGTTGATTATTTTCCTCTAGTTGACTGTATATGCCACCCCTATAGAATACCAATGAAACTTTAAACAGAAATTTGAAAAAAATCCTAAAATCTGTGTGGACTCAGATGTCCTAATACTCAAACTAATCTTGGGAAAACAAAATGAAGCAGGAAGATTCTCACTCATTAACTTAAATTTTATTGTAAAGCTAATATTCAAAACAGTACATCACTGACATAAGTCATATATATGTGTATCTATATTCAAATGGAACATATTAGAGAGCTAATACTTTTTTTAAAAACTACATGTAAAGGTAATTAATATTTGACATCAGCACCAAAAATTAATAATGAGTGAAAGGTTTTCTTAAGTAAATGTGCTGGAAAATTCAGGTATACACATACAATAAAAAGTGAAATTGAGCTCTTGACTAATGCTATTTACAAAATTTCACATAAAACGGATTTAAACCTTCAGCGTATGAAATGCAACCCTAATACTAACTAGAAGAAAATAGGCCACTACCATTTACATTTTTCTTATCAATGATTTTTTGCTTATCACACCTTAGGAATTATTTTAATTAATATTTCACCACAAGATGGTAAAAAGATCCCAGATTGAGTTTAAATCAAATGTTATTCCATTTAATAATGGAATTTTATCCAAAAACATTTTATTATTTCAAAGTTCTAGGAATGATTTAGTCAGTATAAGCACAGTTGCTGTGAAGTGAATTAACTGTTTGCTTCATTTACTTTTAAAATAAAAATGAAATAGTGATAGATAATTACCTCTGCATATGGCAGACAGAGTTTTGAAAAACCCTCCATAGCATGTTTCATATATTAAATTACTTGGTAATACTTTCATGGAATTACAGAACAAAGAAAATAAAGCGGGTAGAAATTGAACATAGGGTTTGAAGTTACCATGTCAGTTAACAATAGCTTGTGCCAACATGATTTTTTAACAGTAGGGATTCTGACGTGTCATTATATTATTAAATATTATTTCTATCATGTTGATGTTTCTTTTTCCTCAAACATTTGCTTTACTGTGAAATTGTACTATGACAATTTTTTCCCCAAAAATGCAAATACCCAACATTTCATTATGTATTGCACAGAGTGCTTGCATCTTTGATAAATAAAGAGTACCAGTAATTAGAAATACCTTATTTTGAGAGGATGACTAGAAATATGTGGGGGATGAGCATGTTATTGTGTAAGTATGCATGTATGTATGTATGTATATATGCATGTGTTTATGTGTGTATGTTCACAAATATAACATTTGTATGAAATGAATCTCTTGTCCAGATTAAAAAGATCATTCCTGATTTGCTGTATGAAAATAAAGAGGAGAGTGGACAATCTTTACTTAAAATTATAACACATTGTGGGAGTATTATGAATGGTTTAGACATCTGTGAATGCTTTACCTCAGTTTCACTAACACATGGAAGCCTCATGTAAAATAAGTTCCAGAGACCCTTAAGGAGCCACATGGAATTTTTCAGTAAATACAGAATAAAACTCAAAACTTATGCCTAAAGGGACATTTTCATATTCACTCTTTCTGAATTGCATTCAGTAACAAGTTTGTGTGTACACTTAAACTTGGTTGTTTACATTTTACAAGAAACAGGCTATGCTTTTAAGGATAAAGTACTTGGGAAAATGTATAATAGCTACATTAAAGCCAAAATCAACATGAGTAAGTCCACTTAGTGGTCACATTTAAGTATAAAATGATAAACTACCCAGAGGATTTTAACATCATAATTGTGTGCAATTTTATCAGATGAACAGTTTATAAATTTTCCTAGAAAATTACTGAGCTATACTGGGGTGGGGGAAAACTAGTGGTGTTGGAAATTTCTAGAATAGCCCTCATATGAAATATCAAGAAATCATTTTCTTACAGAAATTTAATTCCCTGGCATACTTTAAGCTTTCTATATAATGGATTTCTAAGTTCTTTAGGGATTATACTGGAAAAAAATTAAAACAAAATTCTATTCTAATAAAATCATGTTTTCTCAAATCTGTTCATGTTTTCAAAATAAAATGACAAGATAATATTTATTCATCTTTGCAAGATTATAGCTATATTAAATCGTGTTTGTTCAATATTTTTCAAATAACTTGCTTTTAACTGAACCAATTCAGTTAGCAATACTTCAGTGTGCATAATGAAATATTATAATTAGCATCAAGAACATTTTAATCTAAGTGTCCTGTTCATCTCAATCATAAAATTATGTCATACAAAGAAGTTAAAATTGAGCTAGCTGAAAATAATTATCAAAATAAATATAATGTATATAAATAAACATGAATAGAATTAATAAACTTTGATTGAGAGAAGATTAAATTTCCAAAGTTATTTGCCTGTATCCTCCCTGCAAATATGCTAACTTACATTACATTTTCATATGCAATTTCATTATTCAAAATATGCATCTTCATATTTACAGACAAATGTACCTTTCACCCCTCATCAAAGAATGTTTTTGCAATAAGTGGAAATCATTACAAAGTTAAAGAACTGGTCAAATGTAGAGAATGAGTGTCTCTGATACTCTTAACCATAAGTTACATGTCTTCCAACCTCTACACTTAGAATTAACGCATCTCTCAACTCTCATCAGAGAAGTTTCTTTATGCAGCAAATGGTGATTAACACAGAAACCCACTTCTTCCAATGTGCAAAGTACAAAGGGTACAGAGTGCTTATCTCTTCTTCAATCCTCTGCATCCTAAGGCTCAGAGACCATTGTGCAAGAGGTGAAGAAAAGATTATAAGAGCCAGAGGGCATCAACGACCATAAGGAAAGAGAGCCTCCCAATGGCTGGTCATTTACTCACATAAAATCTAAGTGATGGTGACAATATGCATGAGTCCCATGTAAGCATAAACCAGAAAAATCCCAGTCTAGACATGGTGAAGTGGGTAAGAAATCCCAATCCATCTAAGGAACCTTTGGCAATTGATAGTTACTGGGGTTGGGGGGAGACAGTTTCTTACCTGGATGGGACTCCTGGTGGGCCCAGTGGATGGACCCAAATTAATGAGGGGATCTAAATACCATCACACTAAATTTTATGAAAATCACAATAATTTACTGAAAAAAATTTAAAAAATACTGTCATTCATGTCATTGCTTCTTTCTTAGCCATCCAATACAACATCTATCACCCCTTCTCTTTCACATGTGCTATTTATATATTTTTTAAATTTTTATTAAGCTTTCATAATTTCATACAACAGTCCTTAATCAAATTTAGAACCCATCTCCCATGCACCCCCGGACCTCAAGTATTCTACCATACATGTTAAGTCCTACACAATCAAGCATTTGTGCACAGGTGTCCTTCAGTGTAAATTTGTATATTCTGAAGTAAGAAAAACTCTTCTTTAAAGATTTCTTATCTGTCATACACCTTCAGATGCTAAAATCACAAGGTACTATCTCTTATCATGTCCCCAGCACTAACCTTGCACTCACCCACTTTACCTTCTATATTTACGGCTAGATAATCAATGCTAAATTTACACACTGGTCATTTTTTTAAAGAGTTGAGCAGCTTCAAATGTTGTTGTTTAGGAAAGGAAATGATATATAATTTGTTGCATCTATTCAAACATCTAGTCCATCAGAGTTATTTGATACAGTCTGTAACTTCATATAGAAACAGAAGTTCTACAGTAGCCAAAACAATCCAGAACCAAAAGCAATACCATAAAAAATAGACCAGATTTCAACTAATAATTCAGTAATAAAATCAGCCTAGTACTGGAATGAAATCAGATCAACATGTAAGCCCACACTACTGTAATCACCTGATTTTTCACAAGAAGACCAATAACACACACTGTAAAAAAGATAATATATTCCCACTAAATGATGCTGGCAAAACTGGATAGTTACATGTAGCAGAATTAGAGTATATCCTTCTCAAAATTAGACTTGATATCCTGACACTGGTAGAGGAGAAAGCAGGGAAAATCTTAAACTTATTAATCTAGTAACGTACTTTCTCAATATGACCTTGATAGCCTAAGCATTAAGACCAATAATTGAGAGATAGGAATTCATGAAACTAAAAAGCTTCTGTACAGCAAAGCAAAGAGATATTCTACACTGTTTTAAGATAGTCTTTAGCAGTTATATATCTGAAAGAGGACTATATCTAGAATATACAAAAAACAAAAAAAATCCTTACCCATATCAAGAAAATATCCCAATTAATAAATGGGGCTTGGGATTATAAAGAAATTTCTAAAAATATAAAATTCAAATATTTGAGAAACAATTTAAAAGTGTTCAACATTCTTATTCAGCAAGGAAATGAAAACTAAATCTCTTATGAGATTTCAATTTACAGTGGTAAGAATGACTAAGATGAAAAAAGCAAATGATGATAAATGCTGGTGTGGGCATACATAAGGGGGAACATTTACTCACTGCTAATGGGAGTACAAGTAGGGGTAGCTACTATTGAACTCATGATAGAAAAGCTAGAAATAGATCAACCATGTATTCCAGACATACATCTCTGAAGCATACACCTAACAGAATTTAAATCGTACTACAGAGATATCTACTCATCTGGTTTCACAACAGTTAATGAAAGGATAATGAAAATATGACATGTTTATACAATATTATACATGTTTATACATTATTGAGCTGTTTAAAAAATGAAATTATAAAGTTTACTGTTAAATGAATTAAGCTAGAAACTATCATTTTGAGAGATATAACTTATACTCAGAAATACAAAGGCTTCATGTTACCTTTCATTTGTGGAAGTTAGCCTTGGATCTTCAGATATGTAAAATTTAATTTGAAATATCCAAAGAGGTCAGAGAATCAGTACTGGGCCATGTAGGCTTGGATTTCAAGGGAAGGAAGATAGAATGCAGTAATATATAGGGATGGGGAGAATAGTAGAACAGGAGGATAAATGAGTTTGAAGAAGAGAAGGCAGAGTAGAGGAGGGAGTACATAGAGGTATTTTAGCACTGAACACCTTTAGAATGGATCATATGAAAACCTACAGCTGTTTAAAATTCCTAAAATATATACATAGCCATGTGTATAGAGTTTAGATGACTTATCTGATAATGGAGTGAAAATGGCCCTATCAGATACTGTGATCTAGCAAATAAACAAACCCAGTGACAAGAATGTGTTAACTCTTGAGTTGTTGGCCAGTGCGATTCCATAGACCCCCAAACATTACAGGTTGTTGTCAGTGTTCTTGGTTGCATCCCAGAACTTTATGCTAAGACCCTATTGCTGAAGAGACCACATAATTGATAAACAGAACTTGGAGAAATCAAACCGGTAATGACCTACACGCTTCCTCCCCAATGGACAGCTTTCATGGTTCTAGAAAGCATCTATGTAGGCTACTGGAATAGAAGAGTAATCATCTGTTTTACCCAACTGTGAAGTCTGTAAGCTACAATAACAAGACACTGATGCAATAGGGTTACAAATATTATGGGAGTACCTAACCACCTTCTGATTGTTTTCAAGGTACATTTCACAAAATTAAACCCATACTTGGCATCATTATCAATCAAGAATCTGTACCTAGACAGGTCATAGATCTAAGGGGTAAAGCTCCCATTATTCAAACTAAATAAGTATAGTATTAAACTAGCTCCTAATAATATGTCTTTACATTCATAGAGTGGTGAATCTCACAGCTGTCATCAGAGAAACTCCTTGGGCAGCAGATGGTCATTAACATGAAAAATCACAAGTAGTAAAAATGCAAAAAGTATGAGTTAATGGAATGCCTTTCCTAAATGGGACACATATATCATTCCTCCTCCACCTAGTCTCAGGGATCATTGAGGCAGAAGGAGCACAATGATTCCAAGAGTAAGAAATGGTGAATGACTACAAAAAAAGTGTTTTCTAGAGAAAACAGGACAGTTGAACACGAGAATCACAGTCTTTGTGGCAACACAGGAAAGTCCTGCACAACCTCAAACCAGACAGAATTGTTTCCCATGGAGGAAGGAGGTTGGCACAAAGTACAAACCATATCTGAGAAGCTATTAGAAGTTGACAATTTCTGGAAGAGACAAGGTTAGTTTCTTTAAGAACTGGTTCCTAGTAGTTTATCCATGCTCCAGTGGATGGCCACATACTCAAGAGTATATTGTTAGCACAAACTGGAGTCTATGAGTTTAGAAAGTAAGTCACAATGTTGATTGGGTAGAGAAGGGAGAAGTTGGGGGAAGGGACTTGAATATTATCAAAGCACAATGTATTAAATTCTCAAAGAATTATTACAATTTTTTAAAGAGATAAGAAAGAATGGCAGGTATGAATGGCATAAGGCTGGAGAAATATGGCAATGCCAATCAAGCGTACTGTTTTTCAGAAATGCAAGATAAGTAAGATCTGTACATCAATTGGACAAAAGTATCAGTACGCTTAGTATGTACCTTAAATTTGCTAAAAGGGTAAATCCTGTGTTCTTCTCACAGTAACAAAGCAATTCAAAACAAATCAAAGCAAGAGAATATATATACATATATATATATATAGATAGATAGATGGAGAGAGAGAGAGAGAGGAAAGAAATATAGATCAAAAGAGAATAGAAAGAAAAACAAAATTGAGAATTACTATTTGCTATTTATTTGCTGAATGATGGGGACATTAATTAATGGCTTGATATCTGTGAGTGTGTCCATTATACAAGTGCATTGAATCAGTAAGTTGCTCAATTTTGAGTGGACAACTATATTATAACAAAGAGAGAGCCAATATCATGTGCACAACTAATAAAATATTAAAATATAAACATATGTTTGTGACTTATATCATATATATGCACACCTTAGAAAGTTTGAGGTAGTTTATTAAGGCATGCATGAGAGTGAAAAATCAAATTTTGTGAGTGATCCTATTTTTCAATCTCTTTTTATTCCCATTCACTGCTAATTTGGGCAGGGTAGGAAAAAATGTTTATCTCAATTCTGTAATTACTTTATGAATTTTACTAAATCAGAATGCTTTAACAACTTTTAACTAAATAGTATAAATAAATTATTTAAAATAATCCCTTAAAGTATTGTTACTGTTACTAGGCAAATTGTTCCTATGTTTGCTGATTTCATATAATATTGCTAGCCTAATTTCAGTAGAAATCATTTCTCTATTTCATAATTCTATAATATATTTTGTGCTATTTATTTTCCAAATAGAAAACAAGTATTCCACTAACTGAAGTTGAGGACACTTCAACAAATAAAACATCTTTCTAGATGGTTTATTTTCTGGCTGAATTACTTTTTATGTGTATCAATTGTTTTAAACTTGATTATGTATTATCTCACTTGGAATCTATTCTATTTGTTTATTTAGAAAGAGCCATCTCTACCACTCCTGAAGATTCAGATTTCCTATTGTGTGGCTTGAGTATGAGCAGCATGATTTTTCACCAGTAGCAATGTTAATTTTTATTCACAACCAAGACTGAAAAGAAATTATTAATCATCAGAATGGATGGGTTAGTGATTATCAGATCAGGCTATGAAATCAGGAATGAGGCATTCAAAGGGCACAACCTACTAGCTATGGATTTGCAGAAAATTACCTAGAAGAAAGTACAAAATGTTCTTAGTGCAGTGTCAGGTCAGAGTCATGGCCTTTTATTTTCTTTACTTTAGTACACTGTACTTAAATAACTGAACAAAAGGAAAAATGTATGTTAAGTTCAAGGCTTCAGAGGGTTCATTCCATGGTTTTCTTTTTGTTGAGCTCTTTATACATATGTATGCATGAGAAATGTGTGTCTGTGTCCTCACAATGTTCCTGTGTGTTAAGCTATGGGTACAGGTGACAACATAGAATGTGCTATTAAGTAATTTCAGCTTTTTCATTTTCATGTCAGGGACAGAGATCAATTGAACTATTAGCTAATAAAATGAAAACTACAAATGATAGCAGAAGAGACAATTTTAGAGACACTTACAACAATACAAGTGAGAATTAGCTTTGACAAAGGCAGTAGTAGTGAGATATACTCGGATGATCTCATCCTCAAATATGTTTCAGAGGGAAAGAAGTCATGAGCACCAAGAGGATTAGCACTGTCTCCTCAAGATATGCAATTCCTTTAGATTCCCAGATGTCTACACTTCCTGTGACTATGACAAAATACCTGGACAAATGCAATTTAAGAAAGCAAGGGTTTAATTTAGCTTATAGTTCAAGGTATAGTCCAACATGGAGGGAAGTCAACAAAGTAGGGTCTTTAAGCAACTGGTCATAACCTGAATTTACCACAAAGAAACAGCGAGAAGTGAATTTCTACTGCAGCTCAGTCCAGTTCTCCATTTATAGAGTCCCATACCCAGAGTATATTCCCATGCACAGTCACGATGGGTTGTCCCACATGGATTAATGTCGTCAAGATAATCCCTCACAGCCACAGAGTCTTGGCATATGCAAAATATGAATCCTTTTATTTACAGACAGGTATCCCAGTAACCACTCATCAAAGATGCTTCTTTTGCAAGACAGAAATAATTACAGAGTTCCACAAGTGGTCATACACAGAAATTGTCTGTGAATTGCCCAAGCCTGAGTGGCACATCTACAATGCAACCTCTACACTTATGGCTCATGGAACAAGGGGTAGAGAGAACACTAATGCACCTTTCAAATCTCATCAATGAAGCTCCCTCACGCAACAGAGGGAAATGAAAACAAAAGGACAAAAATTACCAAAGCATAGAGGATAACAGTCTGCAGAGTATGGGTCCTTGGAGAGGACCCCTATATTAAACTTCACTTATCCCGGGCTCAGGAACCATTGCAGAAGAGGGAGTGAAAAAATTGTAAGAGCCAGAGAGGAGTTGCATGACCATGTGGAAATAGAGTCCTACAGATTTATGGGACCTTGCACGTATGAACCAACAGCAATGGTGTCTCCATGCATAGGACCCATGAAAATTCAAGCAGATAAAACACAGCACAGAACTGTGGAACTGGGCAGAATTATTGGCAGCTGATTGCTGGTGGGTGAGGAAGAGCTGATCTTCTTAAGAGAGGGATTGTAGATAGGCTGACTCAACCTCAGTAAATGAGCTTGAACTAAGGGACATTTGGGGACACTAACATGAGAAAATAAACCTTACATAAACGATAGAATGTGTGAACTCCAATGGAAGGGCGACTATGGTAGGGTGCCAATGGGGAAGGGGAAATAAAGCTGATTAAGGTATTATATATGAAATACAAAAAATTCATTTAAAATTTAACAATAAAGAAAATGTCCTTTTTAAATTTTTATCTTATGTGTATGAGTGTATTGCCTGCATGCATATAAGTGAAACGTTGTGCAGTGCACATGGAGGTCAGAAGAGGGCAGTGGATCTCCTGGAACTGGAGTTACAGACAGTTGTTAGCCACCATGTAGGTGCTGGGAATCATACATGGGTTCTCTTCAAGAGCCGGCAGAGCTTTAACCACTGAGCCACCTCTCCAAACCTAATATTAGAAAATTTCAAACATTGGTTCACTAAGTGGAAAAAAATATAGCACACAATCCTTTGTGTACAACCCTGTGTTCATTAGCGCATCAGATTTGGAATTTCATAAACTATAGAAAACATTAGACTTTGAAGAAGGATGAATCAACACCCTACATTGTCTGAAATATGTTTAGAGAATTAAGGTCAAATATATAATGCCAGCTTCTAAATTTCTGTATTTACCTCAGCACTTTCTTCAAGAATATAACAGGAAAATCTTCTATGAATCTCCTTTATCATTTTATTTTAGTTATTTATTTAATAACCACATACTTAGAAGAAGCATTTCATTACATCAGCACTGACATAATAATTTTCTGAGCTGGGATGCATCTCTTACAAAATTGGCTGTATATTATTAGGCTTACAGTTGAATTATTACAGTTATACAATATTGTACTCAGTATAAACCCTATAAGGCATAAAATTAAATGAGGTTTTAACCTTTAAAAAAGATCTCCATTTCACTATTAAAATACAGAGTTTCATGCAGAAAATTTCATTTTAAATGCAATTGACATTAAGATGTATGCACATGTGTTTCTAATCTTGATGTATCAGATTATTACTAGTCAACAGTCGATTACTTTCTGAGCTTCTTGGCTTCTGAGCATGAATATAAAGTTATCAGGTAGATTTCAATGATAATGTTTTTCAATCCACTAATTATTAAGGAGCAAAGTTTTATGCTTTGAAGAATTATTTTTTAACCATTATTTTTTTTAATTTTTAATAACTATACTATTAGAAGGTTTCCACTATAGCTTTAACATATTCGCTAACACACTCCAGAGCAAGAGTACATCTCTTTCACAAGTGGCTGTAAGTTTCTAGGTTCACAGTTGAATTAATATAGTTATATATTATTGAACTCAGTATAAGCCCTGTAAGACATAAAACTGGATGAGTTTTTAACCTTTTAAAAAGATCTCCATATCATTTTAGAATATATTGGTCCTTGCAGAAAGACTCATTGCTCTTGTTACTAACACTGAGATGTTGGCACTTGCATCTCTAATCTGTATGTATCTGATTATTACTAGTCATAATCAGTTGCACTTGGATCCTTGGCGCTTGTGTATGTCTATAGTCATCGGGGAGATTTCAATGGTATTGTTTATCGCCTCTACTAATTAGCATGATGTAAATTTCCATGCTTCCTCCTCAAATATAATACATTTAAAATTTTTTTTGAATTTATTTTGTGTGTGTGTATATCACACAGAACATCCCAAACCATCTCATTTAACTATACACCCAATTCCCAGATAGCACCCTCCCATAGCCTCCCTCCCCCCACTAGAGCCCTTATACTCTGATATCCCTGCTACTGTCGGCTGGGTTGCTGTCACCCCCAGCCATTCCCAACTACTCACCCTTCTGGTGGATCTAATCAGCCTATCTAGAGGTCTTTGTTTTAGGAGCGTCAGCTCTTCCTGATTTGGCTATAATTATTAGTCAATATTCCTTTAGATAAGATTGGGGTCTGTTGATCATTTTCCCAGTTCTATGCTGGGGTACTATCTGGGAGTTCCTTTAACCACCCTGGCCAAAAACTCAAAAGAAGGTATCCCCTGTCTGGCATTGTTGCTTGTTATGTAGCCTTTAGCTATGCATATGGTCTCTTAATAAATTATATTGGCCCTTTAATCTTTGGTTATACTTTCCTTTTGAGTGTTTAAGGCCATCCAGTTGGCCCAGATAAACCAATTTATTTTTAATCTTAAGGTTGATTTAGAATCTGTTCCTCAGGGTTCACACAGGCTTGCTAGGAGCCCCTGGCTCCTTTCTTTTATCAGTTCCACCTATGTGAAGATAAGTCAAAGGTCCTGCTCAATCATGGTTGGCTTTGCTTGGAAGCATGGAGGAAATGATTCCTCTGTGTTGACCCTCCTCTTTGTAGACTGAACACTGGTTCAAGTCCATCTGGTGGGGTCTCCTCAGCCTGCTTGATCAAGAGGATAGGTGAACCACCACCATTACAGGACATTTTGAATGGCGCTCATAGTCCCCTGGAACTAGTCAACCTAGGAGGTCAAGAAGTAAAAAGTGTCCTATTTGTCCTTCTGACCAAATTATTATAGGTTTCAAAGTATGTCTGTTAAAAATCCAAGAAGTTTAGATCCACCAGTCTGGTGCTTTTAACTACTCTATGTCGTGTAGATAAATCTTGGGCAAAAACCAATTGTTCTCAGATACAATTGTTCTCAAAGATCCTATTTGTTAATTATTGCCCTTGTTTCCTGAGCAATTGATGTCTGGTTTAGAAAATCCTCTCCTATAACTGTATCTTGTAGGTTTTCCCCATGTCTTCTTCTAACAGTTTCAGAGTTTCAGGCTTTACACTCAGGTCTTTGAGACATTTGGAATTGATTTTTGTGCAGGTTGAAAGATAGATAGGGGTTTAGTTTCTTCTACAAGCAGAGATTCAGTTTTGCCAGCACCATTTGCTGAACTTTCTGTTTTTCCTCCAGTGAATATTCCTGGCCCTTTTGTCAAATATCAGTTGGCTGAAATTGTATTTACTCATATTTGGGTCTTCAATTTTGTTCCATTGATCTATGGGTTTATTTTTGCACCAGTACCATATTGTTTTTATGACTATAGCTCTGTAATATGGCCTAAAATCTGGTATAGTAACCACCTCCACCCCCACTCCCAGCACTGCACTAAGTTCTCAGTGTTGTTTTAGCTATCTGAGGTCTTTTATACTTCCATATGAATCTTAGGATAGTTTTTTCCAATTCTGTGGAAAATGTCATGGGGATTTTTGAATGTCATTGAGTAGAATGTATAAATGACTTTTGGTAGGATGGTTATTTTCACAATATTAATTCTTCCAATCGATGAGCATGGGAGGGCTTTTCATGTTCTGATATCTTCATCAATCTCTTTCTTTAAAGATTTAAAATTTTCATTGTAGATCTCTTTAACGTTTTTGGTCATGTTTATTCTGAGATTTTTTTTTTTTGTAGCTATTGTGAAAGGGAGTGTTTCCATGTGCTCTTTCTCTGATTGCTTGTTATTGGTATATAGACAAGCTACAGACTTTTTTAGGTTAATTTCATAACCTGCCACTTTACTGAATGTGTTAATAATTTC
The DNA here is from genome assembly GCF_000622305.1 of Nannospalax galili. Taxonomy (NCBI): domain Eukaryota; kingdom Metazoa; phylum Chordata; class Mammalia; order Rodentia; family Spalacidae; genus Nannospalax; species Nannospalax galili. The sequence continues at coordinate 6,180,801 of NW_008352267.1, read as the reverse complement.
TAGAATTTTTTGGGTGGAGTCTTTGGCATCTCTTAGATACAATATCATCTGCAAAAAGGGATAATTTGAGCTCTTCTTTTCCAATTATTACTCTTTTAATTTCTTTCTCTTGTCTTATTGCTCTTTCAAGAGTTTCAAGTACTATGTAAAAGAGAAGTGGAGATAGTGGGCAGCCTTGTCTGGTTCCTGATTTCAATGGGAATGCTTCCAGTTTTTCTCCATTTAGAATGATGTTGGCTGTGGGTTTGTTATATATGGCTTTAATTATGTTGAGGTATGTTCCCTCCCATCCAATTCCATCTAGGACTTTGAACATAAATGCATGTTGAATTTTGTTGAAGGCCTGCTCTGCATCTATTGAGATGACCATGTGGTTTTAGTCTTTGAGCCCATTTATATGATTTATGAAGTTTATTGACATGTATATTGAACCATCCCTGCATCTCTTGGATAAAGTGGACTTGATCTTGGTAGATGATCTTTTTGATGTGTGTCTGTATGTGGTTTGCAAGTATCTTGTTGAGAATTTTTGCATCTATGTTCATTAAGGATATGGATCTATTGTTTTCTTTTTTGGTTGTATCTTTATCTGGCTTTGGTATGAGAGTGATGCTGACTTCATAGAAGGAATTTGGAAGTTCTCCTTCCTTTTCTATTTTTTTGAATAGATTAAGTAGTATTGGACATAGATCTTTAAATGTCTGATAGAATTATGCTGTAAGTACATCTGGTCATGGGATTTTTCAGTCGGGAGATTTTTGTTATTACTTTTAAATTTTTTTGTGTGTGTTATGGGTCTGTTTAAGCTGTTAATCTCTTCTTGGTTTACTTCTGGTGGTTCCCCTACTTTTAGATATCCATCCATTTCTTTTAGGTTTTCAAATTTAGTAGCATATAGGTTTTAAAGTATCCCCTTATTATATTCTGTATCTTTCTGGTGTCTGTTGTGATGTTTCTCCTTTCATCTTTGATTTTCTTGATTTGGAGGTGCTCTTTCTTTCTGTTGTTTAAGTAGGCTAGCGGTCTGTCAATCTTGTTTATGTTTTCAAAGAACCAGCTCTTGAAATTGTTGATTCTTTGTATTGTGTTTCAATTTCATTAATTTCCGCCCTGATTTTTTATATTTCTTCTTGTCTGCCTGGTTCGGGTTTCATTTACTGTTGCTTTTCAAGTGTGTTGAGTTGCAATGTTAAGTCCTTTATTTGTGTTCTTTCAAATTTTTTGATGTAGGTACTTAGAGCTATAAACTTACCTCTAAGGACTGCTTTCAGCATGTCGCAGAGGTTTGTGGTGTTGTATTGTCCTTTTAATTTCATTCCAAGAATACTTTTATTTCTTTCTTAATTTTTCTTTTGACCCATTCATCAGTCAGGAGTGTGTTCTTAATCTCCATGTGATCATGTGGTGATTAGAGCTTCTTCCAGTGTTGATTGTAAGCTTTGTTGCATTGTGGTCTGATAGAATGCGTGGAATTATTTCAATCTTTTTGTATTTGTTGAGGCTTGTTTTGTGCCAGTATATGGTCGATTATGGAGAATGTTCCATGGGGTGCTGAGTAGAAAGTATGTCCTTTGGTACTTGGGTATAATACTCAGTAGATGTCTGTTAAGTCCATTTGATATATGGTATTTTTTAATTCAGATTTCTCTCTGTTAACTCTCTGCCCTGTTGACCTATCTAATGGAGACAGTGGGGAATTGAAGTTCCCTACTATTAATTCGTTGGGATCAATCTGGGTCTTAAAGTCCTGTAGTATTTTTTTTATGAAGTTGGGTACACCAGAGCTTGGTGAATATATGTTCATGATTGTAACATCTTAATTCATTGTTCCTTTGATCAGAATGAAGTCTGGCCCTCTTTCTCTTCTGATTAGTTTTAGTTTAAAGTCTTTTTTGTCAGATATTAGAATTGGTATGCCTGCTTTTTTCTCAGTGCCATTTTCTTGCTATATTTTTTTCCATTGTTTTGCTTTGAGATAGTGTCTGTCCTTGAAAGTGAGATGAGTTTCTTGCAGACAACCAGAAGATGGGTTTTGTTTCTTAATCTATTCACCTAGTCTGTGTCTTTTGACTGGTGAGTTCAGTCTGTTAATATTTAATGTTATTAATGAGATGAGTATTGAATCCTGTCATTTTTATTTCTGTTTACCTCTTGATATAGCTATACTTTTCCACAGTTATACCTTCATTGAATTTCTTTCTGCAACCTCTTGGGTAAAGTCATTTCTTTCTTCAGCTCTTTGTATTGCTTCCAGAGCTCTCTGAAGGGCTGATTTTGTGGACCTGAATTCCTTCAGCCTATTTATGTCTTGAAAGATTTTTCTTTCCCTTTCGACTATAATAGACATTTTGGCTCGGTATAGTAATCTGGGTTGGCATCTGCTGTCATTTAAAACTGGGAATACTTTGATCCAGGCTCTCCTGGCTTTCATACTTGCAGTGAAAAGTCAGCTGTAATCATAATGGGTTTTCTTTAATATGTAACTTGTTTCTCTTTTGCAGATTTCAGTATTGTCTCTTTGTTTTGTACATTTAGTGTTTTTACTGTTATGTGCCATGGAGAGGTTTTTTTTTTTTTTTTTTTTCCTGGTCCTGTCTGTTTGGTGTTCTATATGTTTCTTGTATTTGTATGGGCATGTCTTTCTTTAATTTTCGGAAATTTTTCCATGATTCTGTTGAAGATCTGATACATGCCATCATCTTGGGATTCTTCTCCTTCCTGTATGCCTATGATTCATAAGTTTGGTCTTTTTACGGTGTCACACAATTCCTGCATATTCCATTCTTTTGGTTTCCTAAATTTTTCATAATCTTTGCTTGAGCAGTCTAATTTGTCTGCTTTATCTTCCATTCTTGATATTCTGTTTTCCATTTCATTCATCCTATTGGTGAGGATTTTTCCTGTCATTTCTAATTGGCTTTCTGAGCGTTTCACTTCCTTCTTCATTTCAACCTGAGTATTCTTCAATATTTCTAACTCTTTTCTGAATTCATTCAGAAGTTTATCCTTATCTTCCTTCAGTTCTTTGATATCTTTATTCCTGTGTTTTTTAAATTCACTCAATTCTTTTATCATGTTTATATTTGTTCTTTTGAGTTCCATGTCTGACATTATCTCTAGAGGGTTTTCATTGCACTCCTCTAGAGGACTATTGGTATTTGGTGGGGATATGTTATTTTGGTTTTTCATGTTATTATTTTTTCTCTGTGATTTTGACATGTGGATTTCTTTTGTAGTTTCTGATTCTTGTGTGAGAATCAAGCCTTCAAGTTTAGGTCTGCTTTCTTTTTTTTATGAACTGTATGTGTCCTTGTGGTTTACTTTTGGGGCATGAAAAGCTGTTTTTTCTAAGCTTCCGGTTCTCTCTTTCAATTTTATATTCGAGTGGCCAGATAGCTTTTGTCTTCACAAGTTTCCACAGAGACCCAAGTGAGATGCAGATCAGATGCTCTCAGTATTTCTCCTAAGGTCTGGATCCCTCCAGAAAAGATTTTGGTTTCAGAAATTTGGGTGTTGGACTGGAAAGATACTGGTCTAGGGCAGCTGGTGGCCATGCCACCTAGAGATGCAAAGGCAAATGGGGTCAGGAAGTGCCCCTAGGACTTTTTTATACCCATACCATATTATCAAGAAACCATGTGAGGCTTACCTTCAGAACATCTTCAAATGTATTTACTTCCTGGTATATTGCATCCTATGAATAATAGTGTGATAATTTCTAGAGACATCACCCTCCCTTCATCCCTCCATATCAACATAGGAATATTATTTAAAATATAAATAAGATTTTGTCTTTTATCATAGCTAGTTTAATTAAATACAAATTTTCATCATAATCGTAAAGCACAATTTCTGTTCCTTGACATAAAACAAAACACAAAACAGTCAAATACTATAATCCTTTACCTCCTAAGTGTTTCTGCTTCTTCTTAGAGCTTCTGATAAAACCACAGCAAGAATTATGACAGTTTTTTGTTTTCAGAAGTTTTTACAACATAAGTGATTTTCAATACATTCTTTAAATAGGAATATCTTTTTTTGTAGATCTCAATTTCAATTAAAAATATATTTCTTAAAGGAGAATATTTATAACTATTTGATTGGTGAAATTTGATTCAGGTAATCATGAAATACCCTTGTTAGTTTTCCTGTATTCAGATTTATTTGCTTTACTGCTGAGAACCTCAGAGCCCTAACAAATTCCCTATAAGATATTCCCCATTTTCAGCATCCAAAGTCTAATGGGAAGGAAGATATAGCTTGAGAATACAAAATAATTATTATAAATATTTTGTAGAGAGGAATTAAGCTGTGTGTTTTGAATGAAATATTATTCTGATATCTGAAATGCTATTTTAATATATGCACAATGCATTAAAGATGTTAAAATTCCTCCCATATTCCTGCTATGTAGAGATAAGAAATAATCTTATATTTGAGGAAGTATTATGATATGTCTAAGGATAAAATAAAACAACGTGAAACAAGCAATACCACCTTAATGGGTTTTTTGATATGCAAACTCAAATGCATTTTCATACTTAGAATGTTCCAGTCAGCAAGAAAATAAGAAAGAAAAGAAGCACACTTTCCTTACTCTGGGAAGCAAAAGTTTATCTGAGATGATGTGTTTTAAATGGCAACTCTTTGTTGTAAGATGGAGAAGAGCTTTACTTTTTTTCTTTACTCCTGGTAATCATAGGATTTGGGTCTGCATTTTAGGTAGGATGGATATGATTAGTAGTAATATTGATAACAGAGTCTTCCATCCAAATGGAGAGGGGAGAAAGGCTAGTGAGAATGTAACACAAGTGACAGGCATCAGTCAGGATGATTGCCAGATTACTCAGTCCCCATCACCATGCTATGGTTTTGTTATCATCCAATTTCAGTGAAGTTTTAAAAATGTTGCCATCCCATGCAATATGTGCCCTGAAGAATTAATGGATGTTTGTGAATGCTGTGAAAGCCAGCTGGGAGTGATAAAGCAGTTCAGAACTCACATTCTGTGAGCGTTATAAAATGCACAGAATTGTAGTTGTACAGAATCCAATCACTGGCTGAGGTGACAAGTTGATGCATGAAAGTATAAGTACAGGTTACAAAATCTATGTGGCTGAGAGACTGGGAATGCTTGAGATTCATGGAGAAGTAAAATGTAAAATATCCTTTGATCCTTTAAGAAAAGAAAGTCTTGAATTCCTAAAGATGTTCGGTTTACAGAAACAATTGTGTACATGATTTCTGTAAGATAAAAAAGGTTATGAATATTTAATATTTTATGATGCTTACATAATTTTGTTAAACCAAGAGATCATGTTTAAAATCATACATCTACAATATCTTTTTCAGTTTCACATTTAAAACAAGTATTTGTTTTATATTTTCATACCTTCATTTAGGATAATCTTGCCATCTTTTGTGATATGTAGTAGAAACTGTATATGAGAAATTATGTCTTGCTAAAGCTGAGCACTCACACAGCTGGTGGTTGTCAGACACTGATGATCACACCCTCACATGGTGTGGTTCAGATCTCTACTTGCCCCATTTCCTGTAGCACATTCATAGTAGATTACAAAATATGACAACTTATAAGAAATAATATGGGAGAAATCATTCATTTCACAAAATCTTTATTTCTACAAAGTCTACTATTACTGATTTGTAGGGAATTCTGTGCCTAGAAGCAAACAGTTTAGGAAGGCCAACATTTCCTCTCCTACCTAAAAACCTTTTAGTGACTAGAGGTTCTGAAAGATGGTGACCAGTATTCTCATTAGGAATCCACTTCATGGATGATATTAACCTAGATGTTATTATTAGGTACTGCACCACGTTTTCTTTTCAGAATAATGGTGTTATTTCTCTATCAATAAAGGAGAGAGAGAGAGAGAGAAAGAGAGAAAGAAAATACAAAAACAAAATAAGGTTAGTGTCATTTAACGTTTTATTTCCTGAACTGTAGAGTTTTATTTATTTTACCTATTATAATTATTAACTGTGACATGAATTTATACTATGTTTTGCATAACACATTTATTGAGCTTGAATTCTGGATTCATATACATTTTATACTTCAAAAATCATATAGCATTAGTAGCTTGTAATGTTTACTTGATTGTTGTTTTTGAAATAGTGTAGAAGTCAACAAAGTACATTTTCAGAGATTTTCATGTATCTGGCTGGATGACAAAGAGCAGTTTCTTTAATATTTGCAGGAATTTCAGGATTGTAGATTATCACAGTTGTTAAAGATTTACTTGAAGCTATTATAATGAAGAGGCACTTTACCTAGAAAATTTTAGACACTCACTTCTTATTATGGGGACATTATTATCAACATTGTTATTATTGCTATCTGAAATAAGTTTCAGAAAAAGGGATGTGCTAAATGATTTCATAGTTATTCAAACACAGTCAGGTAGAAACATTCAAAAGTTTCTTGGAAATTTCCACTAGCAGTATTTTATCCTCTCTTACCCCAGAGTGTTGATTACTTCAGCTACAATATCTTTGAAGTGCCTACTTGCTGAGACTTTCTTGAAATCACTATTTCCTGCCCTTCTCAGGTTTTTGCACTTGGACTGTTCCAGACAATTTTGATGGAAAGTTTCTCTAGAGAATTAGTGCTCTGAAGATGAAGCTTTCTGTTCTTTAAATAGCCCTGCAAATGGGTGTCATCTCAGCAATTTGTGTAGCACTTACATGTGAGCATCTGCCTTCTTGTTTAAGTTAAATGTAGGAAATGCTGGAAAGTAGTCCAAAGTGTGGGAGGAATGTGCTTCTGGAAAGAAACCTCTGTTCAGAAATGTTTACATATGTTTACTTTGGAAGCATCTACAGAAAAGTAGAAATCACATTTTGTTCTTGAAAGTTTAAAGGATAGGTATTAAATTAAAGTTATTAATATAAGCAAAGAGTAGATCAGATAAACATGAACCCCAAGGAAAACACATTAAAATGAAAGTTATTTATTACTGTGAATATGAAAATTCTTTTTCAATTTATATATGTCAAAGTGAAAAATATTCCCATCATAAAGTTCACTTTCGTTTTGACATTTGAATAATGCCATTAATTTTCAGTGTTATAGTTGAGACTTCTGAAAACAGTTTAAACATACCCAGCTATTATGTTAAGCAATTACTGTAGGTCTTTAGACTATTTTTGTTTCCAACTTCATTAGTAAATCTATGTATATTATTTCTGCATATTTCCTTATCTTATTTCTCAACTATATAAATAAAATATAAAATAACTTGAGAGGGAAAACAATAGGCAAAAATGTGTTTTTTCATAAACTGTATAATTTATAATGAGACAAACCTGTGCAATTTATATTATTTTATTTATGTTGATTTGAGACACGGTTTCACTGTGTAACCCAGATGGTCCTAGAAATCATGATAATTCTCCTGCCTCAGGTACCTGGGTCCTAGGATTACAGGAGGGAATGACTATGCTCATATATTCTACATGTGTGGATAAAAATAACAGCTACATATATATATATATATGAAATCACTCTTCAGTGGTTATGAAAGTTGTTGATTTGGTTTGGATTCAGTTGGAATATGTCCTCCAGATTGCCTCTTCTAGGATCTTGGTCATCTGTGCAGTAGTCACCTAAGGCTCAGATCTGAAGAAGAGGAGCCTGTGGGAAGTAGTTAGGCTATTGGACACATTCTCTTCAGAAACCTTAATCTAGTCCTTTAGGTATTCTTAGCTATTATTATCTGACTTGTTCTTTTCTGGAAATTCTGAAGCAACTGAGTTCCAGTGTTAGGTGTGAATGGCAGTAGTAGGGTAGCTACACACTGACAAGCAATCTCTACCATGTACTGATCTATTGTTGGATTTTTAATGTATATTTTAACTGAAGTTTTGTGCATATCATAAATAATTACTCATGTTTTTATCCCTTCCCCTACCCCTATTCCCCACAGCTCCCCCTACCATATTTAATGTAGTCTGTCATATGTTAAGGCCTGCCTATCTAGTCAAGATTTTATGCCCAGATGTGTCTTGGTAAAAGTTCATAGACTGGACTCTAGTCAGCCTATCTAGACTCTAGTCAGCCTTTCTTAAAGAAGACCAACTCTCCCTCATCCACAGGGTAATCAGTTACCAGTAGTTCCTCAGCCAAGGTTCAGGGTTGTTGCCGTTTCCCCAATTCTATGCTGGGCTTTTGTTTGATTGAGTCAGCTTGGGTGTTATGCATGGGTCACCACTGTTGAAAGTTCACACAGGAAAGTTCTCTGATGCCTAGAAGACTCTATTTCCTTATGTTCATGCATTAAGCCTGGCTCCAAGTACATGAACTCTGCAGTCTCTTACTCTCTACCCGTTGGCCAATTGTAGCCTTCTGTGTGCATCTCATTGTGCTGCATGCGGAAGCTTCTCTGGTGAGATTTGTGGGATGCATTTATATTCTCTCTATCCCAAGTTCCACTATGTTCCATCAGCCTTAAGTATAGAGGTTCCACTGTAGATGTGTCACTTAAGGCTGGCCATCTCTCAGACACATATTCTCTGTGACCAGTGATAGCCTCATGCAAAACATTTTAATCACCTTTATATTACTTCCATATTTGCACTCCTAAATATCCCTCCACTGTATTTCAACCTTTCTGTTATACATGTTAAGGCCTATACAGTCAAGTTTTTGTACCCAGATTTGCCTCTGTAAGTTCATCAACTGGGATCTAGTGAGCCTATCTTTAAATCTTTATCTGTCCTTTGAAGAAGGTCAACTCTCCTTCAAACAACAGTAATCAACTGCCCATAATTCTTCAGCTAAGGTTGGGGCCTACTCTTGATTCCCCAAGGTCTTTGTGGGTTTTTTGTCTGATTGAGTTTGTATGGGTCTTGTGCATGCTGACACCATTACTGTAAGAAGATATGAGAAAGTTCCCAGAGGCCTGGAAAACTGTTTTCTTATGATCCTGCGCCAACCCTGGTTCTTATAATCTTTCTGCCCACTGTTCCACAATAGTCTCTCAGACATGAGTGGATGAGGTTTAATATAAATTTTTCCAGAGACACACACTGCAGTCTCTTATTTTCTAGACCTTGTCCAGTTGTGATTACTCTGTGCATTGCAGTCTGTTGCATGAGGAAGCTTTATTCCTGAGAGCTGAGGGATGAATTAGTTGTATCTCTACACCCTGTTACACTATATTTCATTAGGTGTACAGGTTCCACTGTAGATGTGTCACTTAGGGTTTGGAATCTCTCAGACACATGTATTCTGTGTGTCACTAGTTTTGGAACTCTGTAATAGTCTCCATATTTTTCAAAAAGAAGCTTATTTGATGTGCAGTGAGTGTTATACTTGTCTATAAACATAAGGTTCCATATTTAGCATAAAGTAAAAAATTACATTTGTCAAGGGATAAGACAGAGCAAGGACTTTCTCTAGGATTTATGTCCTCTCCAGCCATGTGTATTTGGCAGTGTTTATGGTGCCACATGAGTTCTCTCCCATTGAGAGGCTTTAAGTCCAATTAGATAGCTGTTGATCATTCCTAAAATACAGAGCTACCACTGCACTGCTATAGGAATATAGCAAGTTTAACCTGCAGGTAGAATAACAAAATTATCCTAAACTAAAATTATATGAAGCTCTTATTAGAACCAATTTTATTGTTTTTCATAAACAGAGTTTACTCACTAACACTTGTTGGGGAACCCTGCTGTTAGGGTTGCAGTTTCTCCATGTCCGGATAGCCCTGAGGGGCCGGCGCCTGATGGAGAGACTCACCTTTTCAGCAGGGGGCCTCCTGCTCTCTTCCTGGCTCACCTTGAAGTGCCGCCACAGATGCCTTATCTGAAACATGACCTCTGGCATAGAAACTACCAGGTTTTTTGTATATGATAATCAAGCACTTTTTCTATATGATAATCAGGCACTGTCTGACAGTCTGGAAGACAGAAGTCCACTGCCACATGTAAATAAAGCACACTATGAGCACCTATCAACTGAGGCTTTTGCTACTGCCTCCACACTATAAATTCTCTACTTTTCCCACTAATAAACAGAGCTGTATCACTGTCTGGAGCTGAGCTGTTCTTACTGCCTGGAGCTGTGTCATTGTTGTTTCACTGCACCTGGGGCCAGCCTGGGATCAGTATCCCCGGAAAAGCTGTCTTCCGTCAGCGCCCACTGGCCGTTCTGACCACTTCACCGCTTCTGCTCTCCCTGCCCTCGTGGACTGGTGGCCAATGACCCGTGAGCAAAGGGAGAGCCTCCCACAGCTGGCCCGAACCTCCCGCAGCTGGCCAGCCGAGCTGCCCTGCAGCTGGTGCCTGAACGTGTGGCTCCTGGAATGCGAAGAGTTCGTGAGTATCCCTCCCATCAGGAGGAAAAAGGCAGCTTTGCCTTTAAGCCATCCCCATCTTTGCGGATTGGCAATCTCTTTCTCCTATCATCTCCTATCAGGAGGATAAAGGCAGCTTTGCCTCTAGGCCACCCCACCATTGGGGACTGGCAGTCTCTTCTCTTTTCCTTCTTTTATTTTCGGGCTGAGTCTTTGTGTGGGACCGTTAAAGATGAAGGAGCAACTGAGGCTTTCTGGTCAGGGCTACCCCCTGATGTCAGCTGAAGGCTCTTAGTCCTCTTAATGGACTCCAACTGCCTGCACAGGTGTAGACAAAGACCTCCTATCTATACATCTTTCTGATACAAAAAATTGGTAACACAACAGCCAGTTAAATGCTCTTAGAGCAGCCGCCAATCTCTTAAACTTGCGAGAAGGCTTGAGCTGTGGACTGAGTAGCAATCACCTGAGATCTTGATCCCAGGCATGTTCCCTTAGAAATCAGCATTTCACCCCACTCTCCTTTTCTATCTTAACACCGCTACAAACAAAGATCCCCAAAGTTCTAAGGGATCTTCACATAAGCCTTAAAGTCAACTTCTAAAACAAACTTCCCTAATCTGTTTTTTTTATCTTGCCCCTGGGGTATTCAAGCCAAAGCTAAAACCAGTTAGGTGAGAATTTAAATTAACTAGCCCCTGTGGAACACTTAAAAAATTCAAGGTGGCTCCCGCCATACAAACAAACAAACAAACAAAAAATTTAAAAGCCATTTTTCTCCTGTAAACCTTAAATCTGCGGCTAGGTTTGTGTTCGTCAGAGCATTTCAATCCCCTGGTGGCAGACTGCTCCAGGAACATTAAACACCAGACAACACTTCTTTTCTTTTCTATAATGGGTAATTCAGCATCATGCCAAAAAAACCTCCAAATTCGCTCCCTTAGAGCCCTACTTCCTACTTAAATCAAGAGGACTTAAGATTTCCCAAAAAGAAAGCTCAAAATTTTGGAATAAACTATTTCAATTTGCACCCTGGATCCTGTCAGCAGACATTTCTGATCCAGAGGTCTGGACTAACATTGCCTATCTGGCTCATAAAAAGGAAATCCAGGAAAGACACAATTTGCCCCTTTCCTTTCTCCCCATAATAGCAGTCATTCAACAATTCTTAAGAAACCCACCTAAGACTGAGGAAAACTTACTAGCACCAGGGAATAATAAAGGGGAGGGGTAAAACAATAAAAAAGACCCTAAAGATTTCCCAACAGCAGATTCGACAGCCCTAAAAAATAATGAAAAAATCCCTAAAGATTTCCCAACAGCAGATTCGGCAGCCCTAAAAAATAAAAAAATAAATAAAAAAAATCCTAAAGATTGCCCAGTAACAGATTCAACAGCCCCCAAAATAAAATTTGACCAAGTCAAGCAAAATCCACCCATCAACAAAAATAACGCTTACCTCCCTCTTACTGATTTAACAAACCCAGATGTTAACACCCAGACTTCAAAAACTCCCAAAGACCCCCAGATAAATCCCCCTCCCCCTTCACCTCCACTGCAGCCACCACCTGTGGCACCATCCCAGCCACACCCCACAGCCATAGAACAGCTCTGTAATCTGAGGGATAATGGGAGTTGCCAGCCCCAAAATCTCCAGACACAATGGCCTCAAGACCCAAAAACCCCATCGGCAGAAGCTTTTCCTGTTAACTTACAAATAACAAGGCAACGCCCACTGGATTGGCACCCCCTCCCAGCAGCAGACTTAAAAGAGTTACGCCAAGCTGTTCGTGAGGATGGGATCCATGCTCCATGGACAAAATCTATACTACAAACATTTAATACTAACCTGCTAACCCCCCAGGACTGGAGAGATATCTGTAGATCTACCCTCCCCAGTCCATTATTTTTACAATGGGAGGCTTTATTTAGAGATGAATGCCTGATGCAGGTTAAAAGAAATGACACACATAATCAACAGCTAAGACCACAACAAGGACAAGATCCACCACCTGGATTCATAGATTGAAACTATGACCAGCTTTTTGGCCAAGGCAACTTTTCCACAGGAATCCAGCAGGCTGTGATTCCTGCTGGCTGTTTTGAGCAGGTCCACTTATGTGCACTACAGGCCTGGGACCGCCTAACCCCCTTGTCCACCAGGCCTGGAGAGACTCCTTCATTAACCTTCTTAAAACAAAAGTCAACTGAAACTCTCCCAGACTTTATACTAAGAGTGCAGGCCACTTTAGATAGAAAAATAACAGATCCTACAGCCAAAAAGATGCTTTTAAACAACCTTGTCTGGGAAGGGATGACCCCTGAGCACAGACAAGCATGCCAGGGACTAAAAAATAAACATTACGACAAATGGATTGTGGCCACCAAAAACATTGGAAATGCCATGTACCAGGCCTCCTCCCTTGCCCAAGCCTTTGTAGTTACAACCCAACACAACTCAAAATGCTTTAAATGTGGAGAAACTGGACACTGGAAAGAAAATTGCCCCCAAAATGACTCAGCTGCCACTCGACGCCCTAAAACCCTCTGCCCTCACTGTAAAAGGGGCTTTCACTGAAAAAGAGATTGTAAATCTAAATATAAGAGTGATGGCAAATCTTTGCCACCTTTAAACTCCTTCCAGGGCAACCCTCAGCCCTGCTAACAAGAGAGAAGCCACAAACATTATGGGTAACCAGTATTACAGAAAATACCCATCCAAAATTAACCATAAAAATAAACAATAAACCTTTCAAATGCCTCCTTGACACTGGGGCTGATAAAACCATCTTAAAGTGATCTGAGATTCCCCCACACTGGGAATTAATACCAGGACCCCAACTAATGGGAGTAGGGGGGCCCTCCCGAGCATTCATCACTAAAAACTTCTATAAATGGGAGGATCCTGATGGAGAGTTTGGCACAATAAGACCCCTGATTGCAGATAGAGCCACAAATCTCAGAGGATGAGATATCCTGAAAGACCTCAATGTAGTTCTTGCCAGTGAGTCTAAAAAAAAATGCCTTAAAATAGATGATAATATGAGGTTCCTAAAACAAAAAAACAATTCTAAGGGCCACTGTTGATTACCAGACTCCCTGCCTCGACTGGATCATCAAGGAACCAGTCTGGGTGGAACAGTGGCCATTACCCAGGGAGAAATTTCTCATTTTACAACAACTTGTAGAAGAACAGTTATAGCTGGGTCACATTAGGACCTCCAGGAGCCCATGAAACACCCCAGTCTTTGTAATAAAGAAAAAGACAGGGGCATGGCAACTGCTACAAGACCTCAGAGCCATAAACAAAACCATAAAAATATGGGGATCACCCCAAAGAGGCCTGCCCATGGTCTCTGCCATCTTCCTTAATACTCCCCTGTTAGTTCTAGATATAAAAGACTGCTTTTCTCCATCCATTTACACAATAATGATTGCCAACATTTTGCCTT
>NW_008352267.1:6125819-6167016 GCF_000622305.1 Nannospalax galili | reverse complement strand
ATGGCAAATAGTCCTACAATATGCCAGGAGGCTGTTGCTAATGCACTAGCACCCCTCTTAAAAAAGGTGCTGCATGTTTATCATTACATGGATGACCTCTTGGTCTGGCAAGATGAGGATTCCTCTCTAAAAGACCTAAAAGATGCTATGATAAACACCCTAGAGACAAAAGGTTTTATGATAGCCACAAATAAAATAAAATCAGTTCCCACATTACCTTCCTGGGGACTGAAATAATGCCTACTACTCTTAGGCCCCTTAAACCTATCCTGGATGTCCCCCATCCCCTTACCCTTAATTCCCTTCAGAGCTTTTTAGGTAACATTAATTGGCTAAGGCCCTGGCTTTCCATCCCCACAAGTCAATTACAGCCACTCTTTGATCTCTTAAAGGGAGACAAAAACCCAGCCTCCAGATGGTATCTAAACCCAGATACAAAAAAGGCTCTCCAAATAATTAACAACCACTTCCAAAAGGCATCACTAGCCAGAAATGACCCCAAGCTACTGGTGCAACTCTTAATTTTTAATTCCTCCCCCACCATGGTGGGAGCAATTCATCAGCCACATGGAGTACTAGAATGGCTTTACATGCCAGTAGGGGGCGCTCCTCGCTTTCTTACAGAAGCAGACACTCTTAATCTATGATTCGTCAAGGAAGAAAAAAAATCCTACAAATTGTAAAAAAAAAAAAAAAACAAAAAAAAAAAAACCTGATATCCTTATTATCCCCTTCCCATTATCAGATGTACAATGGCTCCTAAAACATCACTCCTCTTTTTCAATTAGCTTAATAGGCTTCCCAGGACAAATTGAAAATCACTATCCCAAAGATAAATGGATGTCAGTTATTCCAGTATTTCACTGGCTCCAATCTCGGCTCTTCTGCCACAGACCCATAAAAAAAACTATTACAGCCTTTACAGATGTAGGAAAAAAGGGGACAGCACTGGTCATATATGACTCCCCTAATGACCCACCTATGATATATTTTCAACCTCTATCCGATAAATCCCCTCAATTTAAAGAGCTCTTTGCCATCTACATGGCTCTTGATAAGATTAATAAACCCTTCAAACTTTATTCTGACAACATTTATGCTGTTAATTTGCTCCCATGGCTAGGTCTTTCCTTTGTCAAAATAAATGACAACCCCATCTCACCCCTACTAATTAAAATTTCTACACTGTTACAAAAACGGGTGACTCCATTATTTGTCCAGCCTATCAGGTCCCATTCCTCTCTCCCAGGTCCTCTTACTGAAGGAAATGCCATAGCAGACGAGGTAGCCACTGCTGGAACATTCTCTGCCAGCATAACAGATGCCCAAAACCTCCACCATGCCACCCATATTAATTTACAAGGGCTCCATCTCAGAATCCCCCACATTCCCCTCAAACAACTTAAACATATTGTTAAAACCTGCTCTTCCTGTGCATCAATGATACATACCCCTGCTATACAATAGATGGGTACCAATCCTCGGGGGCTAAAATCTAATGCCCTCTGGCAAGTTGATGTAACTCATGTCCCCCAATTCGGCAGACAAAAATATGTATTTGTAACTATAGACACTTACTTTCACTTCCTTTGGGCTACTGCCCAAACTGGTAAAAGTTCAAAAAAACTAATAAATCACATGGTCTCATCCTTTGCCATCATGGGCCTCCCTGCACAGCTAAAGACAGATAATGGCCCAACATTTACCAGCTCCCCATTTAAAAATTTTTGTAAAACCTGGAAAATCACCCATCACACTGGCATCCCATACAATCCTCAAGGACAAGCCATTGTGAAAAGGTCACATAAAACCTTAAAAGACCAACTAAAAAGATAGACTCAAACAACATATTCTCCCAATATTCAATTAACATTAGCCTTGTTTACCCTTAATGTACTTAATGTATATCGAGGGTCTGATGCTCCCCCCATCACACTGGGCCCAGACACACCCCCTACCACCCATCATGGTTAGATGGAGGGACCCCTTTGATGGACTCTGAAAAGGACCAGATCCATTGCTGACCACAAGGAGGGGATTTGCTTGTGTTTTCCCACAGGATCAACCAAAGCCTATCTGGGTTCCAGCCAGAAATGTCTGGCACCTCCCCGCCCACAAAAGAGATGGCTTGCATGACCCTGTCAGAGACAAAGAAAAGGAAGAGGCAGAAACAACACCCAAAGCCACACCGGATCACATGTAAAGAGATCCATGATCTAGTGGAGACTGCTCACCGCAGATGCCCCCCACCCAAGCTTCTTTCTCTGTCATCCTCATGGCCATTTTTACCCTGCTTAACAGCAACGCTTCAGCCAGCCCCACTCTCCCTAATACTATGTTCTGGAGATTTTATGTCAGAAAAACATTTCAAGGAAAAAAATCAGGTAATCGGAACCGCAGACTGCTCCCTAGTGGGCTGTCAAAAACCCATAGAAATCATAATACACCCAAATGCAAGCAGATATGGAACTAACGAATATGTTTGTTTCCCTTTTCGACAAAGAGATCCATCATGTCTCAAGGAAGTTGATACCTATAGGGGCTGCCGCTTTTTCAATCCCTGTAGATTGAAACAAGGATATACTGGGAGATATTGGGGCATAACAGGACAGAGAAGACCCATCTACCTAAAAGATAATAAGTATTCGCTAATATATGTTGCAGATCCATGGGACGATTGCTGGCGTATTGGAGTAATAGGAAAGTTCTGCTCAGGTGCATTCGCTAGGTACCCTACAGCTGACTTTCATATCTCTCGACAGCTTGTACCTGCAGCTAAGTCTGTGCTAACTCATCATAATATTATTCTACAGGAAAAACAAACACAGGACCAGATAAGATCAACTATTTCCTGGAGCAAGTACATTCAATATGTTGATAACTTTCTTCCTTTCACCACCCACCCCAATGCCTCTAACTGCTTCTTTTGTGCATCCAGCAATAGACCTTTACTGACAGCAATACCAGTTAATACCACCCTTCTTTACCCAGAAACAAAAAAAGATTTCACTGACACTCATCTAATGGATATTCCCTTATTTGAACAACTGGCTAACTATCCAATTTGCATTTCCAGCAAGAGTAAGCCTACTCATTACAAATGCCTCATTAACATTACTCTCTCCAGTATAGCATGCGTCACCCCTCCCCTTTTCCTATGGTGCGAAGGAAAACCCCAACACTGTGTTAATTCCTCTTTGTCCACCTTTTGTATACCGGTAATGATTACACCCCAGGTGTACCTACTCGAGAAGGAGGAAACCACCCTCCTCCTTCACAGCCGCCAAATCTTCATCCCTTTGCTAGTAGGGATCAGACTTGCACTCTCCCTGGGTGCTGGAGGCATTGCTACTGCTGCAATTGTACAAACCCAGCACCTTGTGGGAGATTTTCGAGACAAGCTGGACCAGGCAATGGCATCCACACTGACAGCCTCGAATCTCTCCAATGACAAATGAACTCTCTTGCCAGTGTTGTGCTCCAAAACAAAAGAGCACTGGACTTAATAACTGCTAAACATGGGGGGACGTGTGTGGTATTGGGAGAGAAATGCTGTTTTTTTGTAAATGAATCAAATGTTGTTAAAATAGATGTTAACACTCTCAAAAAACTTCGTAATGAACTATTTTCAAGATTTCAACCCACCGAACAATTAGGCTGGTTTAGTAATCCCTTGTTTTCATGGCTCCTACCCTTTGTTGGCCCCCTGGTCATGCTGTGTGTTATTTTGATGCTTGCTCCCTGTTTTATAAGATTTCTTTGCCGACAAATTACTATCATTGCTAAAATTACTACCGAACAGGTCATGGTCAATTATCAGACTTTGGATTCTCCCGAGATAGATGAGTTGGCTCTTAAGGCTTGTGAGGACACTTCTCCATTTTAAATCAATCAGGGGGAGATGTTGGGGAACCCTGCTGTTAGGGTTCCAGTTTCTCCATGTCCAGATAGCCCTGAGGGGCTCGGTGCCAAATGGAAAAACTCCCCTTTTCAGCAGGGGGCCTCCTGCTCTCTTCCTACCTGGAAAGTGCCACCAAGCACGGATGCCTGACCTTATTTGGAACATGACCTTTGGCATAGTTACCTGCAATAAAACCCCCAGGTTTTTTCTATATGACAATTAGGCATTGCCCTATAGCTGGATGATAGGATCCCACTGCCACATGTAAATAAAGCATACTATGAGCACCTATCAACTGAGGCTTTTGCTACTGCCTCCACACTATAAATTCTCTACTTTTCCCACTAATAAACAGAGCTGTATCACTGTCTGGAGCTGAGCTGTTCTTACTGCCTGGAGCTGTGTCATTGTTGTTTCACTGCGCCTGGGACCAGCCTGGGATCAGTCTCCCTGGAAGAGCTGTCTTCCGTCAGCACCCACTGGCCATTCTGACCCTGTTCACTGCTTCTGCTCTCCCTGCCCTTGTGGACAAGTGGCCAATGACCCACGAACAAAGGGAGAGCCTCCCGCAGCTGGCCCAAGCCTCCCACAACTGGCCCGCCAAGCTGCCCTGCAAACACTCTTTTCACAATTTTCTTGGCAAAGATTTTTGTCATTCACCAAGTTAGTTAAAATAAAAAAAGTTCAGGAGTTGTTAAACAATTAGAGGTTGGTGGAATCTGGGTCTGTAAGTATAAGATGAAAATATTTGGTTTTTCACCTTTTCTGGTGAGAGTTGAAAGATGCATTAATCTATAAATATATCAATAAGTCATTAGGAGTTGGTTTAATAGTAACCAACTTTAGGCGAATAAAATTAGTAGGTTCTCCCTTATAGCCTGTGATCTGTCTAGTCATAGGTTTCTGGGCCTGAAAACAGTGCCACATACGAGCTCAATCTCATGAAACTGACTGAGTTGAATCAGAAAGTGAATGGTTATTCCCATACACTTGGACCACTGTTGCACAAGTAGGCATATCTTCTGAGTCCAGTTGTTATTGTAGTTCTCAGCATTTACAGATGGGTAATGTGGATTTTATTCTTCTCTTCCATTACCATACATAGCACATTCCAGCACTATGAAAACTTCCCAGGAATGTTAAAACTTTGAAGTCAATACCAAATTGATTTATCCTTGTTTTTTCTACGACTCATATAGGTAGTATCTTAAGCAATAGGGTCTTACCAGAAGGTTATGGTAGGAAACCAAGACAGTGACAATAGCCATTATTGTTTGAGGGTGTCTAGGACTCATCTTGTCAACAAATACAAAGTGGTAGTCTATTCCTCACATTAGATATTTCCTTTATTGTAGTGTCTGGCAAATGCATTGTTCCCCCATTATAAGACAACACGATTTAAACTCATTATATATATATATATATATATCTTCTATACTAGAAAGCTTCCATGACTTCGTCAAAAAGGCCTTTGTTATTAGTTATTATTCTCCATACTCCTTCTGCTCTGACCAAACCTCCATTCCCCACAGCATTTAACTTTTTCTATTTCATTGTTTCCTTCCCCCTTTAAATAACTGCATCCTAACTCCTTCCAATGAAGCCTTCCTTCACCCTGACCCCTTACTACTTTCCTGACCTCCATGGATTTTCTAAATAAATCACAGGCATCTAAAGATTCAAAGCTAGCATTAACTTGTGAGAGAGAACATGTGATATTTCTCTGAGTCTAGGTTACTTCCTCTGGATTATTTTTTTTCTATTTTCATTTTTTACCTGAAAGTTTCACAGTTTAATTTTTCTTATTATAATGTTCCACTGAGTACCTCTACCATACCTTCATTATACATTCATTAGTTGATAACTGGAGCATCAGTGAACATAGGTGAATAAGTATCTTTGTAGTAGAATAAAAATCTTTTGGGTATAGAACAGAGTGGTATGGCTGCATCATGTGGTAGAAAGATTTCTACCTTTTTGAGCAATGTCCACATTGATTACAATAGTGACTGCATCAAATTTTGCTCCTACCAGCAGTGATTAAGTATTTTGTCCTCCCCACCCTTGCCAATATTCATCATCATTTATTGTTTTTAATATTATCCATTTTGACTAGGTTATGGAAGCAACTCAAGGAAGTTTTAGTTTGAAATTTCCCAATGGCTAAAAGCTGTTAATCATTTTTTAAATAAATAAAATTTAATAAACATTAAACTAAACATTAACATTAATGACCACTCATTCTCCCTCCTCCCCATCAATGGGTCCTAGCTGGACCTGAAGCCCAGAACCTGCTGATCAAGTCCTCTGATCTCTTGTTCTACCTCAGAGACAAGACAGGGGTATGCTCTGTTCAGGATCAGGGCTCACTGATCCCTGATTCCCGCTCCACCCCACCCCACAGGTGTTACTCAGGCCCCTTCACCCAAAGGGGTTGCCTCTCAGCATCTCTGGAGGCAACCAGTGCAGACGGACAGTCCAAAGCCCACTGCTGGTCCTTCTGGTTGCAGGTCCCCTCTTCTCTCCTGACCGTAGGTGAGGATGCTGAAATCCCCTGCACCGACCTCTGCTCTCAGATGCTGTGGTGCTTCTGGGTTTGATGGTTAGATAGGCAGGCCTTCACAGGTGGGGGTCAAGCGTTATCCAAGTAAAGGCTCCAGTGACAGCTGTAAGGTGCTGCCTGGTATTCATGTCCACACTTTTCAGGAAACCTTGGAGCTGCAGCTGTGCTGACGAGGCTCCCATGTGGTAGGCACCTGGCCAATGGGCACTCGTGGAAGGTGGCCATTCAAATGGGCAGACAGCACAGAGACCCCACATGTGGCCAACTACAGGACAGCCACATTTGGAGAGCTGAGGGGCAGAGCATTTTTTAAAAATATGCTTCATGTGTTTGCATTTCATCTTTTGAAAATTCTGTATATAGTTTCTCACCTCATATTTAATTGGATTTTTTTTTTTGATGTTTAGCTTTTTTTTTAAGTTCTTATATATTCTAGGTACTAACCTTCAGTCAACAGTACAGCTGGTAAATATCTTTGCCCCCTTCAATGTGTTTTCTCTTCACTCAAATGATGGGTTCTTTTGCTGTACAGAAGCATTTTGGTTTAAAGAGTCAATTTTTGGTCTTAATGTTGAGCTTTTAGAGTTCTGTTAAGAAATTACTTTCCTGTTCTTATAAGTTTCAGGGTATTCCACACTTTTTTATTTCTTTTACACTTATTACTTATTAGGGGACAGGGAAGAAGCATTTGTGCTGTAAAGCTTATGTGGAGGTCAGAGGACAAATTGCAGAAATGTTTTCTCATTACACTTTAGAGGTTTTGTAGTGGAACTCAGGTCATCAAGCTTAGCAGCAAGTACCCTGAATCATGGAGCAATCATGTCTGCCCTGAGGATAAATCTTAAAGAAGCCTTCCAAATAATCAATTTAGATAGTTTATTATTTACTTTTACTGGCACTTTAACAGAATATTTGACAAGAAGCAACTTAAGTATGAAGGATTTGTTTTGTCTTACAGTTACTGGAGCCCAGTAACTTTAGAAGGCACAATGCCAGTAGCCTGGCACAGGTTACACTGTGCCTTCAGCCAGGACACAGAGAGACAAATGTGCATGCTCTTCTCAGCTTTTCCTTTTCGGTACGATATAAAAATCCAGGAATGTTGTTGCCTATATTCCAGGAGGGTCTTCTTAACTAAATTTCTCTGGTAAAACTTTCATAGTCACCCAGCTGAATATTTCCTGACTGGTTATAAATTTAATCTAGTGGACAACAAAGCATTAATCATCACTAACTAATCCACCAGTTGGAGATCCAGCAAACTTTCCCTCTATGAACATGGAATAGACATAAAGATGTAATTCCAAGGAATAGAGATTGAAAAGGCAAAGTAAAATTTTACAACAGAGAGAATTATCCATCATCATCTCACCAAGTAATCAAAGTTAATATTGTCAGGTGATCATGGTATCATCATACAATTCCTGGATTATAACAATGCCTCTTTTGTAGAATATGATCCCCTTAAAAATCTACAGCCTCATGTTGCTAATGGAAAACCCAAAAGTCAAATTATAAGTGTTCTACAGATTATCTGATCAAGAATCTTCAAAAAGCTCAAAGTCATGACAAGCATAGAAAAAAAAAATCACAATTGTTACTTGCTTTTTTTAATAAAACAAGAAAACTCCACTATCTAGTATTTAATACATGGGGAGTTCAGCATGATTTAAACAGGTGTATAATGAAAAGAAAAGCAATTCCTCAACTGAGAATGGAGAGAAAGAAGTGTAATGTTTCACCTGTAAATGAGGAGATTTCCTGTTCTCATGAATGGAATTTATTTGCATGAATGATGAATGAAGTGTAGACTGTCTGAAGGGGCACTATGTGTACAAGAAATTTAGCTCTTTACCAAGTTTAATATAAAATTTCCACACATGTTAAAATATGAAAGAAATTTCTAGTTTCAAAGGGAAAGTATTCTTCAAAGTGTATACTCTTCCCTTAAATGCTGATTTGATTCTATGATGTGAAACCCACCAAAAATACACACCATGCTCACATGTAACACACTTAAGTATTTGTGACAAATTGACCAAAACAACTAGAAGTCATCAAAACTATAGCTATTTTGTAAGTAAAATTGTGTTACATAGAGAGAAAGTGGGGCTGGATAGATGGCTCAGCAGTTAGATGTCTCAGTATTAAGTGCACTGATTGCTCTTGTAGAGGAGCCGAGTTTAGTTCTCTGTGCCCATATGTGCCCTTCTCTAACTCCATTTCCAGGGACTCCAACACCCTCTTTTGACCTCTGTGGTCATGGCACAACATGAGTGCACTTACATACATACAGTCAATACACCCATATGTATTAAATAAAAATAATAAAGTATTGAAAAAGAGAGAAGGTGAACAAGTAATTTACTTCAACTTGGCAATTAGTAATTTGCCATGGACTATCTACAAGAGCATAATATAAATGTCAGATATTATTTATGATGCTGTGGTTATAGAAAAAATACTTTTAGACAGTAGTTCATAATGCATTATATAAGGATGCAGAAATAACGATTTGTATAAAGACAACCCTTGGAGGCTACTTTTAAATTTTTTATTTTATTGTTGTAAGTAATTTGGTGACATGCCACTCTGGCTGGAAATTGGTAGATATAAAACATACTTACTCTTTACAACTGGATAGGAAGAATAACGTAGTAAATACACTGAAAGAGGGCAGTGTTCTGAGCTGGCCATAACTAGAGCACCATAAATAGTGAAGGGAAATGGACTATGGTGGTAAAGTGGGAAAATGGGGGCTTGAGTGGTGTGGGTGGTATATTTGGGATAAGTACTTTTAGAGTAATGATGGATTTCTTTGTATGCTGTCTCCTTCATGTAATTTTAGTCATGGAATAAAGTCCAGATTGACACATGTATACTTCTGGGAGGTCAGTGTGATTGGCTAGGTCTATTTTCTGATTGTCCAATCTCTGTCTTGAAAATGGGGCCATGTAAATAAGAGTTGTATAAAAATTCTGGCTAAAGATCAGGTCTCAGGACTCCTAGCTGAGGATCTGTAACATCCTGCCACAACATTTAGAAAATAGCAGTTTTAGATTCTTGAACCAAGTTTGTAAAGATTACTAATAGAGAAATAACTCCATTTTCTGATCTCCTATTAATAACTTTCCCTACACAATTGTAATTATTTCATAAGTAAAAATGGACAAAATAGTGTTTTACTGTAATTACCTTCAAGATGGATAATGGGTAAAAATTTATATTCAAAATATCAATGATAAAATTGGACTCAGATGTAATGGATTACAAAGTAATAATGAAAATATGCACACATCATCATATCCAATTATTTCCCACAGCACTTACAATAACAAGCTCCTGAAAACCTGAGTGGACATATTTTAGCTTTGGGGGAATAATTTTCATGGTGAAAATTTTAATTTTTTAAAATTAACCTGTGGAAGAGAGTATTCCATTCCTCCAGAAATATTAGTTCTTTTTCTCTGGCTGTGATAAAAAATCATAACCATAAGCCAGTTATGAAAGAAAGTTTATTTTGACTTTATGCTTCCAGAGGAGTTGTCCATAATACTGAGGAAGGCTTGGCAGCAGGATGGCAGAACAAGAAAGTGACAGATTGCATCATCAACCAAAACCAGAAAACAGAGAGAGCAAAATGGAGTTGGAGTGAGGCTATGAACTTTCAAAGCGGACCCCCACTGATGTAGCTCCTCCAGGTAAGATTCACATCCCAATGATTTCACAACCTCCTCAAATGGCACCACCCACTGGGGACCAAGTGTTCACATATATGAAGCCTATGGCAGATATTTTTCATTCAAACCACCACAGTGCTCTCATAGGTTAAGAAACAGAGTATGAATGTGCATCTAATATGAGGTGACTGATACCCCATTCCATGGTTGAACCTCACTGAGTGAGCAATTTGATGATATATGCATTGTTTATATTAGAAATGCTAACAATATTGAGATCAAAGAAGGAAAGATTCATTAGGGAGGATCATTTAGCTTGCTAAAAACGTGTAATTTTCTTAATAATATACATATACGACAAGAACAAGTTTAAGCTTGGTCTTTCTTGCAAAAACAGAAGCTAATGTTCTGTGAGGAAACTGTGGGAATCTGAGAAATAAGAAAGAGGAGGTCATAGAAGATAACTTTCCATGTCAAGGGAATATTGTGAGAAGTGCTATGATAGGGAAACTCCCACAAGACAGGAAAGAAAACACTTCAACAGACTGAACCTGAGCATGGACAGGAAGTCAATGGCTGTAGAAATACCACCTTAGGTAGGAGGTCCACCCTTCTTTCTTTGTCCCTTCACAGAAGCATTATGATCTGAATAATCACTTGAAAAGGAATTAGTAAGTGGTGAATGATTTAAAAAGCAAGATAAACACTATCTATAGTTTCCATTTATAACAGTAGTGGTATCTGACATGGAAATGAAGATATACACAAAATTGAATTTTAAAATAAAATTAAATCTGGTCAGTCTTGTACATGACTGTGTTTGTAGCTGTGAAAAGAATTGAAAAACACCACCAAAGACAGTTGCAGAAAAAATAAAGTTGTTTCACTGAATTTGTACAGTATGATAAATTAGTTTTATGCATACAAATTTGGTAAGTGCTATCAAGGGTTATTTTTTATTTTTATTTTTAAATAGTTATTTATTAATTCA
Organism: Nannospalax galili; assembly: GCF_000622305.1. Lineage (NCBI taxonomy): Eukaryota > Metazoa > Chordata > Mammalia > Rodentia > Spalacidae > Nannospalax > Nannospalax galili. The sequence goes on along the minus strand of NW_008352267.1, from coordinate 6,155,881 downwards.
ACCAAATTTGTAATGAAACTACTAAAGAAACTGGAATGATGTTAAAGAGGAAAAATATCAACATGACTTAAGATGGGAATTTCTTTTAATGAAAAAATATTAAAAAATATTTTAAGATGATGTGAAACACTGTGTGCAACCTGGTTTAACTTAAAAGCAGTATTGCTGCAAGCAAGATCATCATGTACTTAATACAGGGAAATAGTGATTATGTGGTGCATAAGCTTTCAATTACAGCAGGTTTTATTGGGAGGTAGCGTTGGAAAATTCCACATGTAAATCCAATATGCCATTAAGTGCCAAAGATAAGATTAGAAACTAATTATCGAGGTTTTCTTAGGTTTCCACTGCACAATAAAGAACTCCATGACTCTAGATAATCCTATAGTCAGGCTTAATTAAGGAACTACTGACAGCGTCAGTCCATAGGTTAACTGCTGTATACAATTGGTGCTAATCATAAGAAAAACAGAAAGCAGAAATATACACAAATTATTCCAGCATTTGGATTCTTCTTATATAAATGAATAAATTACCAACATGTCTGTAGCAAATAAACTTCATTAAAATAATAATTATTTTCTGCGGCTGGAGAGATGGCTCAGCAGTTACGAACACTGGTTTTTCTCACAGAAGACCCGGGTTTGAATCCCAGCACCCATATGGAAGCTAACAACTGTCTGTAACTCCAGTCCCAGGGGATCTGATAGCCTCATTTGACCTCCAAGGGTATTGCAAGCCATGGGTGCACTTACCTACATGCAGGCAATACACGCATACACATAAAATAATTTAAAAACATTGAAAATTTACTATTTTCTATCTGGGATACAACACAATTCCATTATGCACAGTTTATACCCCAGATGACCAAAGTATCCATATGAGCAAATTATCTGAATAAATTATCTTTCGTTGCATTTAACTAAAGGAATGGTTATATCGTAATTACTCCTAGAAAAAAATAAAAAAAATTAAGATTAAGATTCTCTGCAGCTTTTATTATTTGTAAAATGAATCTCTGGTATATTTTCCTGCAAAAAGCCAATTCACACTGTCAAAGGAGAATTAACTGTTGTGTCCATCACCACCTGTACAGTGAAGATTCAGTAGTAACCCTTGTCAGACACTGAGTTCCACTCATATATTCAGGCATTGCTAAAAACTTAGAAATGAAAAGCTCATTGATGACTTCGCTTGTGTTATCCTCTTAATCTAGGATGGCATTAGGCACTGACAGTTGTCTCTCTGCTGTTCTCAATGTTCTTCCAACAATCAGAACCACATAACTTTATGCTCCAGTTATTGAATCTATCACTTGTTTTGTAGATTTTAAGAAGAATTGTTAGTGTTTGAATTGTCAAACTTTAAAAAAAAAAAATTAAGACAGGGTATCCCTATAGCTTTAGGTAGTCTAGAATTCACTATGGGGACCAGGCTGACCTTGATCTCATAGAGATCCTTCTGCCTCTGCCTCTGCCTCTGCCTATCAAGTTCTGGGATTAAAGCCATGCACCAAAATTACTGACTCAAGTGTCAAAATTTTATAAACAATTCTCTTGAAATCTCTGAAATGCAGCACATCTGGTACAATCTAGTTTTAGTAAGACTGTATCATGATATCAAATTCCTTTCTGTCTTATTCATTAATGTCTGTTATATACATATGCAATTTTGCCATTCTTTTGCACTATATTTTTGGTATGTTTAATAAATGCCAATGCTGATGGTTTGCTTATACCATTTTATGTATGAAACCAACATAATTTCTATTGATGGACCTTAAATATTGAGTATTGGCAAGTTTTTGTATAGGACTTATTTTATCATATTTTACTAGTTCCTTGTTTACTAATGTTCATAGAAGTTAAGCAAATATTTTACAAATACATTAGTCTGTAATGGATATATAGTATAGGAAATTGCACGTTTGTGAGTTAATTGTTCAAGATCGGGTTCCTTTAAAATACTCTTTTGACAAAGCAGGGAAATACAGGGCATCTTTCAGAGTAAAAAAGATACAATCCACTCAAAATAAATCTGCCAGTGTTATGGTTTGATTCACATCTCTATCTATTCAGAAATCCCATGAAAGAATCTTGGATTGTGTTTATGTGAGGTTTTTGCAGTGCCAAATTAAATAATTTGAACAACTTGTTTGATGTTTTAACCAACTAAAGTACTAAAAAATAGCAACAATCAGAAGAATTCTGAGAGCTTTTAATTATGGATATATTTATAAATTTTATAATGTATAGCAATAAATTAATAATTTCAGACATTCATATATGATTACTGTTTCGCATGAAATAAATGATTCACCAGTCATCACAAAATTTTATTCCAGCTGTAGAACATATGTATGACTTAATATCAAAAGCAGATAATGTTTTAAATAAAATGGTTCAGTTCAAAGACAAAGCAAAAGAAAAACAAATAGTTAAGTTATGGGTGGAATAAATTATATACGTTAGAATTACTTTAAATTGGTAACCTAACTCAAAAGTAAATAAAGACTATGACTTGTTTGAGCTGTTTAAATCATTTTAAAATTGCTATTTCTATTAAAAATAGCACACATGGTACAGAAGTGACTCAGTGGTTAAGAGTAGGCACTGCTCACCCAGAGGACTAGAGTTTGATTTCAGCAGCCATGTCATGGGGCTCATAATTACCTGTAACTTGGCTTCCAGGGAGAATCCTATGCCTCTGTCCTCCACAGGCACCTGTTATCACATGCACATATCCCACACAGACATAAACACAAGCACATAATTAAAAATATAAAAGTATCGTACAAGAAACAAGAAGCTTATACAGGCAAAATCAGAATTCTCAACTGATAATAGATTGTGAAAGATACACTGGGAACATATGTAATTGGGAACAATAGAAAGAAATCATGTAATCATACTGCATTTTATGGAAATTTTAAAAAGTGACTAATTACAAAAATCATAGAAGAAAATTGATGTGTTGTCACATTCTTGTATGTTCAGCACTTGGGTAGATGAGAAAGGATAATCGGGAGTTCCAAATTAGCCTCTACAACAGACCCTGTTTCTAAAGCTCAGAGAGATGGGACTAGGGAGTATGGGAGGAGGGAGAAGAGAGAGGATACAGAAAAAAGGAAGAGGAGAAAGAGGAGAAGAAAGAGACAAAGGAGAAAGAATACGAATAGGATGAGGAAGAAGAATTTGAAACATTAAAAATACTTTGAGGTCTAGAAACTGTCCAGACCTGAATGCTAGGATTGGCCATTCTAGAGTATTGCATTAAGAATGCCCACTGGAAGAAGCAATGGCTGAAAAGATGCCATAGATATGCAGAGGTGACTTCCAAGTCACAGTCAAGTTAATTTATGTCCTTAACCTTGTCGTTTTCAACTAGAAAACTCATAGGCCTGTTTCTCATTAACAGAAATAAATTAAAAAATCCAATGTTAAGAGACTATTTGTCATACTTCTCATTTTACTAGAGCATAGAACAGCACTGAGACGTAAATGCTGTGACTCATAGATGATGTTAAAAGCAAAGACTTAAAAAATCATATATTACATTTAGATGAAAAATCAGGGTATGTTCTCAAATAAAAATAAGATGCAGATAGAAATAATTTTTTCCTGCAAGTATTCCACATAAGACACAATGTTGAACTTAGCTCTAGACAGCACAGTAGAACCTCTTGTAGCAAGGGTATGCTGCTGTCAGCACACAGCAGATGACAGGGCAAATAACTCCTGCTGCAGCATGGTACAGATGCGAACCTGGTGATTCCCAAAGGAAGGTAAAGCTATTTTAACTTATGTACTAACACATTTGGGGAGACTAGGCAAAGCCACACACAAAATTGAAAATGGCTGGAAATGAAGAGGAGTGCTTTGAGATATGGAGGTGAGGGCCTGGTATTAAGTTTCCATGCTCATGGCTAAGGCATGTGAGCTTTGAGCAACTTCTCAGTACCAGGACATGCCTCATGTGGATCAGAAGGGGAAGAGAATGTGGTGGAGCTTAAAAACGGAGAGCAATTATTAACTCTATAAAACATTGTTAATGAATATATTGCTGCGTAAAGAGTTCCTAATTTTTAAATGTGCTTTAGCATTGATTAATATTTGCTACTTATTGCTTTACATTATAATTTTAAAAGCTGATTTTCTAGTACTTATGTTGCAATTAGTTTATAAATAAGCCATGCACTTATAGGCCTGTATGTAGCAATCATGTGCCTGTAGTTCTGCAAACCATATTACACAGACTTCTACATAATTTCGTTGCTATGCATGTGTATATATTGTGGTATTATCAGCTATGATCAATGATTTTCACACAAAAAATTATAAATATGCTCTACCTATACTTAAAATTGTGTTTCAGTTAACCACTTTAAATCATAAAAAAATATTGTGTCAAGAAGCACAAAAAATTTACTAACTTAAAAAAATGATGTCATAAGAAATTTGGCACCCAATGAAATTTGCATGTATTAAAATGAGATTCATTTCAATAAACTAATTATAAATTAGTTAAATTAAAATTAAAGTGATAAAATTACCAACATGTATATGCCTGAATTATGAAGGAATGTTCACAGTAATACGATGCTCTTTAGGAATTGATTTTTCTTAGTTTATTTTTTCAGACAGGGTCTCCCATAGCCCAACAGACCTGGAACTTACTATGTAGACCAAACAGATCTTGATCTCACAGGCTTCTGTCTCCCTCCCAACTGCTGGGATTAAAGACAAGCTGGACCATGCCCAGTGTAAGAACTGCTTTTTTAAATTTTTTAAATGTGTATGTGTATATTGCCTGCATGTAGGTAAGTGCATCCATGTTGTGCAATGCCTCTGGAGCGCAGAAGAGGCTGTCAGATCCCCTGGAACTGCAGTTATGGACAGCTGTTAGCTGCCATGTGGGTGCTGAGATTTGAACCCAGGTCTTCTGCAAGAACATTCAATGTTCTTAATCACTGAGCCATCTCTTCAGCTCCAGAACTGCTTTTTGAAATAATTGGATTTCCCAAATTCGGGCATGATACAGACATTTTATGTAAATAATTAAACATTTTGAATCATGTGCTATATCTTATTTAAGAGGCATGTTTAAGATATATATTATATACAATTTAAATAAAACTTGCGCTTTTGACATGATGCATAATCCTGTGCGAAGTGGGATAGTTGAATTGTTGGTAAATAATTAGTGTTAATTTCATCTTCTCTACTTTCTGTCGGTACGAGAAAACCCTGGAAAAATCAAGTTAAAGGAAAGTCTTCCTGGGATTTATGGTTTCAGATGTTTTCACTCATGGTGATTTTGCTCTATTAGCTTGGTCTTGTGTTCAGTCTTGTGGTCAGGTTGAACATTATGGCAGGAAGCACATGGAAGAACAAAGGTGCTAATCTCATGTCACCAGGAAGTAGAGCAGGAAAAGGGGAGGGACCCCAAATACTCTTCAAGACATCTTCCTCATTGACCAAACATTCTCCAATTACGTCATCACCTCTAACACTCCGACCATCTCCCAAGAGACCAAGACTTCAACACATGAGCTTGGGGAAGATTTACAATCCAAACCATAAGATGACGCTATTTTAAAAAAGATAATATTTTAACATAAATGAAGTTATCTTTTCAGTCCTTACACTAATTTACACTGGAGACTGCATATTCAACTCTTAAACAAAAATTCTTAAACCCTGTAAATGTAAGGATTTTATCTTTTGTTATTGTTTTGTTTTAAGAGATGGTCTCCCTGTAGCCCCTGATGGCCTGGAACTCACTCTGAAGACCAAGCTGTCTTTTATCTCACAGAGATCGATGTGTTTCTGCCACCTGACTGCTGAGATTAAAGGCATGAGTCACCAGGCTTGGCTAAGAGAATGCAACATCTATTAAATTGTAACATTTTGTATAACAGATTTTTTTTCTGACACGGTTATATTGTAAGCTAAATTGTGCATGTGGTGTATTTTGGACTGTGATTCTTTATATCTACTTTATGTTTTCAAAAATTGAATAGTTTATTATATTAATTTGCAGAAACAACTACTGCCTTACACAGAGATGGGTGTATGTGAAGAAGATGATCTATAGCTGGGAGAGGTGTTTTGAAAGTAACTGGTGAATTTTCAGTGTTGCACTGGTCACTAACATAGAAATTATCCTTATCTTCTCTTGTGCACTTTTTTGGTGCATAAACGTTAAATATGATGTGATTATAATATATTTTAAGAAGAACATACATATTTTCATTTGTATTAAAAACAGAGAGCTATTGAGCAGATTATATTGAATAGCATTGACTGATCCATGTTCCTTTTTTTTTCATTTTAATTTTATGTGTGTGTGTTGCCTGAATGTGTGTAAGTGTACTGTGTCTTGCAATGCCCACGGAGGACAGAAGAGGTAGTGGGATTCCCTCAGACTGAAGTTACAGATGGTTGTCGCTGAGCCCTTGCCCCAGCCCAACTATCCAGGTTCTGTTACTTCAAAGTTTATTTTCTGTTTAAATCAGTGGGATGCAATTGTGATTCTCTACCCAGTATTCTTCCCTATTATTGCTTTTCTAAAGTACTTTACTAAATAAATATTTGAGAAATCACACATTTATTTACCACTGAACTCATACAGTAACCTTCCTATACTTGGACTTATTCTTAAGACATACATCTCACTTAGAACTTACTCACTTTTTCCTGAGAAATAGAGTAAAATGTGTTCATGACAAATTACCGAAATAAAAGTACACATACATAAGCTTTATGACCAGTTTTTGAATTTTCAAGATAAATCATAAAATAGTGCTTTTTATATCCAAATCTTAAACTTCAGTGTAATTGTCAGGTATAAAATTGCTATACTACTAGTATTGTCTCAATAAAAATGAAATTAGATAAGTTAAATTGAGATTTATTTTTTGTGAGGTAAGTTTTTATTACACAGTCCCAGGCTGGTCTTCAACTTGGATACTCCTGACTCAGATACTCCGGTTTTCTGAGTACTGGAATTAAAGGTGAGTGCACCATAAGTGGCTCAGAACTGAATTTGAAACATGTCCTGTATAGATATCTCATATAGAACCTTGTCATATTACTTGCCAAGCAACATGGTCTAATTGAAACTGAAACTTTACAATATAATTCAGTGATTATTTTCAGATGAAGCATATGTCACCTATAGCTAAAATAATGAAAAAAGCAACTTTTTTTAACAGATGCAAGAAAACTTCCTCATCAGTATAACTTCTTGGTTTCTTGTTTGTGTATGGTCAATATGATCCAAAGTTTAGGAATTTACTTTTATTTTTTTTTAAATTCACAAGTAATTATAACATTGTAATCTTTCCCATTAATTTTAAATGGGTATTTTTATGTAGGGAATTGATAAGAAATGAATAGTAAATCTAACGTGTTCAAATACTTCATTCTCTGAATTTGTAAATCTGTAAAAATTTCACAATTTATGAGAAAACAGCAACAACAAGGAAAACAACAAAAGAAATGAATGTCCTACAAGATATCTCAGCAAGTAAAAGTCACTTGTCTACAAATCACACTGAATGAAGCAGCTTATTGCAGCAAATGTGTGAAACAAATATATGGCTTCTGCATCAACTAAATCAAGGCCAGTATTTAAGATCATGTTTCCTGGTCCCCTCAAAGGGAGCTATATGAATATATTCATCTATGTACATAGCTCACTCCAAACAGATGTGTTAAAAAATAAACTACAATTATGTGCCAATCCTCTGTAAATGTGCGCTGTTTGTAAAAGTTTCATGACTGTTTCCTCTCAAATTATCCTTGCTACCATTCTCCTTACACTTTAATGCCTTCCAGTTCAAAAAATTCACAGAAAATGAAAGTAAAAGTCATTATAAGTTTTTAGGATTGGTTGCATCAGATTTCCAAACAGAGTTCTTATTTGGAGAAGTGAGGGCAGTGAGTTTCATTATGAGACTTAAAAGTTTTTTTGGATTCACATAGGTAGCTTTGCTTTCTATAGGTACACAGACACACACAGACACACACAGACACACACAGACACACACGGACACACACACGTGTTTATATACAAATGTTTTTTTAAATTACTGTATCTGTATTCATAAGATTATATCTCATATGGTTACATATTTCTGGTGTTGTTTAGATGAGTTATTGACCTTTTAAAGTAGAAAAGGATTAGCAATGGGATCATGAATCAGCATAAATATATTTTCATTATACTGATTTGTTCTGTGAATCAGAATGCCACCAGACTTTATGTCAGTGCAGTGGAGTATTCAGTATTGGAATAGTAAGACTTTACCATTATACAGTATAAAACTTACCTTTAATTTGCTTCTGTCAGTGTTTATGTTAGGGGTGACATATATTGTGGTAAGTATCCCACTTAAGAACACAATTTTGGTATAATAGTAAGTAATTCTCTGGATTTAATGTAGAAACAGTTAAACATAAAAGTGTCTGAACTTTATTATAAGAACTATCATCTTAATTCAAAGTGGTAGTCTCGATTGTTATGGGAATCCTGAGAGCTTGTCTCATTATCACCTTGGTTCTGAGAACGTCAACTCTATGACAATCACACATGGATGATGAGAAGTTGTGAGTCATGACTCCTTTTTCTTAAGTAGATAGTAAAATAATGTATTTTTATCTGGACTAACATGTAACTGTTTATACCTTCAGGTTTTGTTGTTTATGTGTCATTCTTAAATGAATGTGCCCATTCAAACTGAGCTCTTTAGTAATCTGAGATATCAGGGGGAAATTTTCAGCTTTGAAAATGTTTATTATTCCTAGAAAGCAGAGATCAAATGGTTTTACTTAAAAGATTGTGAAATATTCCTGTATTTCAGTACATGGAGAAGATTCAGCTGGAGTTGAAGAGAAGTATGACTTTGTCTCTCTTCTAGTCTATTAAGTAAAATTGACGCAATATGTAATGTAAGACCTATTATTCAGTATCAATTCATAGCATTTTGTCATCATTTTAAGAAAACATTTTCATCATGTTTATAGGTTACATTGAGCTAGAGGGAGTTCAACCCACGGCAGTAGCTTCTTGTCTTGTTGCCATTTAAGACTCACATTTAATTTTTCAAATCACTGTTATAGCCTAATCACAAGTTATTAATTTATTCTGTTTTCTTATGAGGTCTGGGGGAGTGAGGCAGGATATGTATTCAAGTGGGTCATGTTTTTGCTGTTGTGACAAATGGTACAGGCCTGGAGATTGCAGGTCCCTTTTTACTATGGTGTAGAAACAGGACAATAAAGACCTTTATAAATACAAAAAAAATGCTTAATGCTTTCACAAATGAAGGTCTACTTGACAGGCATGATGATTATGACACTGGTAATATTTGAAGATGTTTACAAGTCCACCTAGGAATGACTTACTCTGATCTTGTTACTGTACCAGTGTTCTTTGAAACAATATTTTTGATTTTTATGTTTGAACTCAATTGTCTAAACAATCCAAAGAATCTAAGTACACTATACTTTATCAGCAAAGTTTGAATTATTAAACTTAAAGACAATTTTGTAAAACCTTGGCCTCTATAAAAATATTAAAAGATATTCAACTAATTTTCCTTCATCTCATCTCCAATCTATTTTCCATTTTCCAACATTGACATCTTTTATAATGTTTTTCAATTTCTATAGAATTCAGAAAAATGAGGTTCCAGAGAATGCCTCAAACTCATTATGATTGTGTAATATATATCAAGAATCTCTTCATAAGCATCAAATACTGATAGTAAACTGTATATGTATCTCAGGTACAGAACACTATAAATCAGCAAAATACCTTTCTTTATTAATTTTAGGCATTCTTAGACTTTTACTTTAGGATCAGAGGATCTTATCTCAAATCTTATCTTTGTTTTGCTTGCTCTGTTTCCATAGTTGTCTGCCTCTATTCCAGCTAACAGACATGCATCAGCTTTTTAACTGGTCAAAATCTTTGTTATACAAACCCTTCAAAATCCATTTTATCCTTTTTCTCCTTCATCATCTTGTCTTCCTGGTAGATATCAGCACTTAACTGTCCTATGCTTGTTGTTTTAATGAGATCAGTCTTCTGTTTTAAGACATAAAACATATCTTCTTTTGTTGTTGCTTGTTTGTTTTCCCATTTTGAAACACACACACACACACACACACACAAAAAAAAAAAAAAAAAAAAAAAAAAAAAAAAAAAAAAACCAACTTGTTCTTTTTTTTTCTCAGATGAACTGCCTGATTCTTTCATTTCAAAGTAAGTCCTCTTTCTTTCATATGAATTGTTTGGTTGGAGACGTAGTAGGGAAAATCTGACCATGGCCAGTGCTCCCAGCTACAGCAAACATTGATGACCCCTTGCTTGATTTTGACCTGGTTGACAGCAGTACATATCGAGAGGACAATCTGCTCCTGGATTTTCTGCTGAACCCATTTATGTCAGAAGCCACCCTATCAAGAGCACAAATAATGTATATCACAGTGCCTTGATTCAGTTTAGCTATGTCTCTTTAAAAAAATATATTGAACTTTTCTACAATTCAAAATACAACAGTTTTTAATCAAATTTAGACTCCCCCCTCCCATCTATACCCCTCCAACTCTGGATCAGAGCTCTCGTGTGTTCCACCAAGGGGACAGAAAGATTGTAAAAGTCAGGGTGGGTTCATGAACATAGAGAAGCAGAGGCTTTCAGGCCCCTGGAAGCTTGCATATGTGAACATGTGGCAATGGTGGTATGGAGCACAGGATTCATGTCAACTCAATCAGACAAGGGCCCAGAGTGGCGGGAGAGTTCTCTCTCTTTGAAACTACATGGGATCATACATTATCAACAGGATACAGAGAAAGATAGAAAGACTACTACCTAATTCAATTTGGAAATTAAAACAAAAATTCACCAATAACAAGTACTTATTAGCTCAATAATTGTTTTAAGAAACAATGTCTTCAAATAATAAATTAAACTATTATTTTTGTTTTGATTTGATTATTTTTTTCCAAACTTTGATTAGTCAATATAGCAATGCACCTGTCATGAGATATGCTTTGCGAATTACTAAAAAAAAAAAAAAAAAAAAAAAATTAAAGTATTTTAAATATTCTTTAAATTAATCCTTCCCATTTAATTATTACCATTTTAATCTAAAGTCATTTATTTCAGAGTAGTGAGTTAAATTTTTCATTATTTTAACTTACCCAAAATTCTTCATTTTTGTTTTTTGATATAATTTGTTCAGATTTACTGAACCGTACTCACAAATTTTATGTTTACAGATTTGAGATGTGTTTTCTTACTTTATTGATTATAGTCAATCCAGTCACTATTAAATTTATAAAAAAAAATATGAACTAGAGGCCGGGTGTGGTGGTGCATGCCTTTAATCACAGCACTTGGGAGGCAAAGGTAGGTGGATCTCTGTGAGTTCGGGATCAGCCTGGTCTACATAGTGAGTTCCAGGACAGCTGGGGCTACAGAGAGACCCTGTAAAAATAACATATTTTAATAAAGAAAAAACCTTATCAATAACCACTATTGATAGAAAAACTCATATTAAGCTCTATTTTCTTGTCTACAAAACATGCTAAAATTCACAGGAAATACTTTATTTCAAACAAAAATTTGGGCCATATAAGTAGTTATGTTAATGTGTAAGTAAACTCGATTTCTTATTACCTTTGATGAATTCTTATTTGCCATGATTAAAAGCACCAATTTTCTCTACAAGTGTACTTAGAAGAAAATAAATACAAAGAAACTGCACACATTCAAAATGTTCACAAAAGAATATGATTTATATGTAGAGGTAGCATAAAAGATACATATGAACAGCACATGTTAGTCTTGCTTTGTAAAGTATAGTTTTAGTCGTATGCATATATCTTAGGATACTTATGTGATAATGAATAATACAGCCTTTATTAACATCTTAATTATTATTTTCTATTCTTGCCAGTCTGAAATAAAATAACCTCCAAAATATTTGTAGGTAAGACATTGATACTTTTAACTCATTTTTTATTAAAAAATAATGTCATTTAAAAAATATTTTGTTTATTGTTTTTGTATTACATGTTAGAGTATACTGCCTTCATGTATATAAATGTGTCATGCAATGCCCTCAGAGGTCAGAAGAGGGCATCAGATCCCCTGGAACTATAGTTATTGACCCTTGTTAGGCATTGTCTACATGCTCAAAACTGAACCCGGGTCCTCTGCAAGAGCAGCCTGTTCTCTAAAGTGCTGAGTCATCTCTCCAGTCCCCATAATGTCAATTTTATTGTGATCATTTTACCACATCACTGAAAGTTTTATTTATTATTTACTTTAGTTTATAGATCTCATTATAAACTTTTTCATTTATATGACTCTGTTCTTAAATACAGTCATATTTTTAAATATTTCATTTATTATTTTTATTTTATTTGTATGAGTCTATTGCCTGCATGTGCCTAAGTACACCTATGTTGTGCAATGCCAAGAGGTTAAAAGAAGACATGGAATTCTCCTGGAACTGGAGTTATGGATGGTTGGTTGTTAGCTGCCATGTTGGTGCTGGGAATTGAACCTAGGTCCTCTACAAGAGTAGCCATTGGTCTTAACTGCTGAGTCATCTCTCCAGTCATTAAATGTATTTTTTTAATAAAACCTTAGCTTTCTTCTTTATAAATCATAATTTTGTTGATTCTTTGAAATACAACATATATTGATCATATTTAGACACTTTCCCTCAGAAAACTGACATCATCTTATCTTAGACTTATGCCCACCTCCCTGAGAACCAAAATGCAAATCCATGCATTTATTGCTACCTGATTTTTTACAAAAGGATTAAAAATTACAATTGGAGAAAATACATCATGTTCAAAAAATGGTGCTGGTCAAATTGGATAGCTACATTTCGAAGAGTAAAACTAGATCCTGTTCTCTCATCCTACACAAAACTCACTTCCAAATAGATCAAAATCTCAACCCCAGATGTTATGTCTTTTTTATGACAGCTGAGAAAGTAGGAAATATGGTGTACAAGAAATAAATTTCTGAATAGGACCATGATAAAGCAGAAATTAAGATGAATAATTGACAAATGTGACTTTTTGCAACTAAGAAGATTCTACTCAGCAAAGGACATAATTCAAATGAAAAAGCATCCTATAGATTGTAAAACCATCATTACCAGCTATACATCTGACAAAGGGTTAGTACCTAGAATGTAAAAAAAGAACAACAAAATAAGTAAAATCAAAAACCAAAAGAGAGAAAACAAAAATCAACTCAATTAAAAATAGGGACAGGGAATTATAGAGTTCCCAAAATATGAAATGCAAATGGCTGAGATATTTTTAAATGTTCATCATCTTTAGCCATTAGGGGAATGCAAATAAAATTACTTTGAGATTTCATCTTACCCTACTCAGAATGTCTGAGATCCAATAAACAAATAATTACATATACTTTATATAGATGCTCTGGGTCATATGCAAACTTTGAGCACAGCTAATATGCAGTCAAGGCAGATATTAATCAAAAGAAATTTGATGAGATTTCAGTAAAATAACTAATAATCTTTTATAAAATTATCAGTGAATTTTTGTGTATGTAATACAGAATAGCTTTATGCTCCCTTCACGTTAGAACACTCCCATATGCCCTGGTACTGGAATTCATGAATTCTATCATTTGTGTTGAAAGCTATTGAGTCAAGTTAGTGTCCCCAGAGGTCCCTCAGTGCATGTTCATCCACTGAGGTCTGCTCAGCCTACCTAGAGTCTTTCCGTTTTAGAAGATCAGCTCTTCCTCACCCAGCAGTTATCAGCTGCCCAACAGTTCTTAGGTTAGGATTGGGGTCTGCTGTCCATTTCCATAGTTCTGTGCTGAATTTTTTTTTGTCTGCTTGCATTTTCATGGGCCTTGTGTATACTGGCACATTACTGTAATTTCATATGAGCAGGGTCCCAGAAGCCTATAAGACTCTATTTGGATATGGTCATGTACCTCATCCCTGGGTTTTACAGTTTTTCTTCCCCTCTTCTTCAATTGTCTCTGAGCACTAGGTGGCTGAAGTTTAATATAGGAATTCTGCCCAAAGACCCACACTCTATACACTCTTATTCCCTATGCTTTGGCCATTTCTGTCCTTTTGTGTTCATGGCCCTCTGTTGAATGAGGGAGCTTCATTGATGAGCTCTGAGAGATGCATTAGTGTTCTCTCTAAACCTTGTTCCACTATGTTCCATGAGTCTTATGTATAGAGGTTGCATTGTAGATATGTCAATTAGGTTTGGCCTATTCACAGAAATCTCTCTGTATGACCAGTTGTGGAACTCTATAGTAATCTAAATAAACTCATAAAGAAACTCCTTTGATCAGTGGTGACTAGGATTCTTGTCTGTAAATATAAGGTTCATATTTTGCATATAGTAAGCAATTACATTTATCTAGGAATGTGACAGTCTTTGGGTTTTCTTTAAGATCTATGACTTCTTCAGCCATATGTGTTTGGTTAGGTTTACAGTACCACACATGAGTTTTCTCTCATTTAATGGGCTTTAGGTCTAATTAGGTAGTTGCTGATTACCACCAAGATGAAAGTACCATTACTGCCCCAATATAGTTTGTTGTGCTGGTCATTGCTGTAGTTACTAGGCCTTAAAGCTGAGGTTGGACCATCATTTCTTTTTCTCTTAGCTTGCATTGCGCTTTCCAAATCTATAAGGGTTAAATTTCAGGGGAGGGTAGGTGGCTTTTGGTGGTTTCTCAAAGAAAAAAAAAAAAAAAAAAAAAAAAAAAGCAGAGGGAATCATATTGGTTTAAAAACCTTCTGAAATTGCACATAAATTATCTCTACATGAATCCATGTGTATATCTGAAGTCTATATAATAAGAAACACTGCCAGACAGAAGAAACCTCCATTTGAGTTGTTCACCAGAATGGTCCAAGAGACTACAAAAATTACACTGGCTATTGGATTAGTCCTTCATTGCTTACCAGAACTTGAAGTTAAGACACTATTCCTGAAGACAGAGCATACTTTAGACAATTATTTGTAACAATGGAGCTGGAACTGACCTGGAAGCCACGTCCATGAATTAATGATTTTATATAACTGAACTGAATTCATATATTTCTTGAATGTTTCCTTTGTATTTGGATAATTAAAATCTTTTCCACAAATATTATCAACTATGTATTTGGTAGGGTTATTTATTTATTTATTGTGTATGAATGTTTTGTGCTCATGTATGTAAGTGCACCCATATCATACAGTGTCCACAGAAGCCAGAAGAGGTTGCAGGATCCCTTGGAACTTGAAATAAGGAATGTTATTAGGTGCCTTGTGTGTATTCTTAATCACTGAACCATCTCTCCTGCCCCTCTATTTGAGAGTTTAATATTAATCTTTGTATGGTCAAATCAATAAAATAAATATTTATAATTACATACTATGCATTTTGGATTATATTGAGACTATTAATGAGGTCATGTGATGATTTGGGCTGTGAAGGTAGAAATGGGACAGGACACATGATGTCATAATAGATGGTATTTTTGGTGAGGCAATACTACTAATGAGATTTTCCAATCCTAGCAACCTTGAGCATGACTTTCTACCACTGTAGAAGAATGAAACATTGGAATAATAAACTAGTGAAAAAAAAAAAAAAACACTTGGAGAATGGATGGATATTTTAGCTGGGCAACACTAATAGCAATGAATGTTCTAATATCACTGTGCTTTCTTTGTTCTTCATAGCATCTCTGCTGTGCAGGAAAAGAGGAGGCGCAGTGTGTGATACTAGCATATGGGCTAATGGGCACATGGCAGAAATGATCTTTTTTGCACAGTACTATTGATGGAATTGCTTCCTCCCTGATAAAATGGACTACAATTCTAACTGTGCTCACAGAATTTGATTTATTTCAAAATAACATTCTTTTTTTCTATTTTATTATCCTTTATTACAAATAAAATGATCTTCTTTATGAGATTTTCATACATGTAGATGATTTTGATATGTCCACACTCTCACGTCTTCTCCCTTCTCCCTACCACAAATAACCTTTAATATTTCAATCTTTCAACTTACCCCCATTGTGTTGCTTTTTTTTTTTGTGTGTGTGTGTGTGTGTGTGTACCAATATGTTTCAATGTGGCTATTTGTGGGCACTGAGGAGAGACATTCTTCACATTGGCATGGGTACAGTGGTTATGCCACTGGAGAAAATGTCTCCCTCCTCCCTTAACAACTATTAATTACCTATAAATCCTGAGGGGGTGGTGGAACTCTTGGAATCAGGCTGTGTTCAAAGGAAATAGCATCTTTAACAATTTTGCCAGGTTAATATGAGTAATCAGGGTAGGCTCTATATCAGTGTAATTGCCTGTATGACACGGTGACATTTGCATACAAACATAGAGAAATTACATGAAGAAACTCAAGGATAATGATGGGAAAAGTAAGGATTTGGTGCCATGTATCCACAATGAAAGCAACAGGATTCTGAGGCCACCTGGGGCTAGCTCAACACGGCATTGCCACATTCCTTCCTGGTGCCTTTCTGGGGACATTTTTCAGAAGGTATATTGTGGTATTATACGACAGCCAACCAGTTTGTTGTCGTTTCTGTGGCAATCCTCTGTTGCACTTCAAAATGAAAGGCAGCTTCATTTAAAAAGTAATTCAACATTTCCATTGCTTTGATATTAACATAACATTTATTTTGTATTTAAATTTTCAAAATCACATATCAACCAACACTGAAAATTTGTTGGAAATTTATCTATTTTAAAGCATAACAAAATAAAATTATATTAGGAATTTTGGATAATTTCTATCATGTGATAAAAATCAGGAAACAAGAAAAATAAAACAATGACCATATTAAATGTACTTACTTTTTTCTATGCTAATTTATTTATTTATTATTTATTTATTTATTTTTGGCCATTGTGCTGGGACTTCTTCCCTGATTTCTTTTTCAGTAGATCTTTGAATAAATGTTATTTGTTAAACATAATACCATATGGAGTATTTGATTTTAAAGAAATTTCCTTAGGGCAAGTAACTTGTGAACCTCAGAAACTACTTAGAGGAGAGAAATGGAGGTAGGCAGATAAAATCCATGAAGCCATGCCCCTTTAAGGCCATGATGGAGGTCAGAAATGTGGTGGACTAGCAGCTGCATGATGGGGAGGGGAAGGGAGCTTTAGAGAAAAAAGTGTAGAAAACAAAAATGTTTTGGGAAGCCCAGAGTATTAGGGAAGCATGCTTAGAAAAGAGATATAAAGACAAGGAGAGTTTATACTTTTCTATGTTCTTCAGAAAACAAGCAGACTTACAGACTTACTGTCTGTGGTAAGTTCCAGTACCACTGCACTAAGGGGTGGGGATTCCAAGCAGGCAAAGTTCACCATCTCATTAACATACTAAATATTTTACCTATGTCTTTAGTATGACTTATGCAGAAACCACCCTAGAAGGGGTGGTCTCATGACCAAGTGACTGACCACTACAAGTTGGAAAGTTAAGGTTTTCATCCAGGACAGAGATTCCCATCCTTTTGACTACATTTTTCCCAAAGGATTTTCTGCCACTATAACATTCTCTCCTCTGAAAAGGTAACCCTAAATACTTTTTGGAATCAGATAAGAAACTCGGGATATTTTTGGCATTTCTAGATTTTGGCAGAGAATAGTTTGCCATGAGGCCCAAGGGCATTTTGCCAAGAAAGAAAATAGTTACTTCTCTTTGGTTGACTACTCGACCTAAAATCCCTGGCCAATATCTACCTCCTGTTATCAAACTTTCCATGAAGAGGTTCCCCTAATCACCAAGAACAAATTGGGGTGACAGCTATTCAGACTTCTATGTTGAATGGGGGCATTGGCTGTGGCAACTAGGGATAGCCCTTTATTTGGTTTATATAAGACACCAAAAGTACTTAACTTTTAAGTATTGGGAGGAAGGAAGTCCTTGACTGGTTCCTGGGAGAAAATGTGAAGGATTAGTCAGGGCAAGAGTTGTTAACAATATAAGCTATAGGCAGTATCCTGAAATCGGAAAAGGGGGTATTTTTAAATGTTCAAATCATAGTCGCTTAGAATTTCTTGATGGGCTCACAAAAGCATTCATCTATATTGAATTCTTCCTCATTCTTTTGTTCTCCAATGTTGGACTTAAGAGTGAATTCAAAATTTACTTTCAATCACTTTGATAGATGTTGGAGTGGCTAGATTCAAACTTTGAGGACCTTCACAAATGGCTTCTAGATGGGAAGAGAGAAGAAATTTAGCCATCATTGAAGTATGAGGTTAAAACCATAGTGGACCTATTTCTCTTGGCTGTAGGTAGGCAGTGCAGTGATGATTTGGGCCAAGGTATTTAAAGTAGACTCTATTCAAAGCAAGGTGCTTAATCTGCTACAAATTTACAGAGGACAAATAAGTACTATTTTCAAAGTAAATAAAGTATACCCCAAAGTGGATTGAACAACTAAAAAATGTAAATCATTACATTAAATGCTCTGAAACTTACTATCTATACCTGCTTTGAAATGTCTTACATGTAACTATGTTATCATGCCAAATTAGAAAATAAGTTTGTAGTGTATCACTAGTTCTTGCTTTGAAGTATATTCTTTAATTCTACAAATGTCTCTTTATAAAGCATGTAAATCAAGAACAAACCTTCTTATTTCTACATTTTGAAGACAGATGTTTCAAGATTGTATTTACTTTTGGTTAATCACTGAATATTCTTGATTTGGTGTACTAAGGATTTTACTTCAAATTTTCCTTTTGTTGATTACGCAGTCCATGATATCTGCCTATTTTATGGTGAATTGTACTGTGTCAAAACCAGTGATGTTTATTTTCAGAAGTATCCTTGCCAATGAGAAGCACACAATCATTACAGTTAATACACACTGCTGGAGAGTTTTATTAGCCTTAAAATGTGTGAATATACCATCAATTTGTCACTGTAGTTACAATGAAATTATTTTGTATGATGATAAATTGCAGGTCCTTAAAATAATGTGTAAGGATATCATGTGACTTTTCCTCAAGAGATTTGTTCAATCATCTAATCATTCCACACATCGCACAGATGACAGAACAAAGAAATGCTTCTACCAAAGCCCAACTTGGTAAACCAATATTTAGTGAGGTTTCTTACAGAAGAATACATAGGAAAGGGGTCACTTATAAGAGCATGGATGACTCAAGAGCAGCTTGATCACCACAGAGTTCACTCTAGCTTTCCTTCTGCTTTGCTGGAGGTCCCTAGGATTTCTATGCAGCTGTACGGGTTGGAGAGTGTCTTCTTTCTCCAAAACCTTGGAGCCTACCTAAATAACCTTGAAGAAGAAGATGGTCTTGTGAATCTTCTAAGTTTCAAGGATTTCCTGGGACTTGAGAGTTGTCTACTTTTTGAATACTCAGGAGCCTCTCCCTCTAGGATGCAATGTGTCAATTTGCAACTTTCAGAGACTTAAAGTGCAAGTTTTCTGGATCAGAATGTTTCAGTTCAGAGGAAATTGCTTCACAACAAAGTATTATTAGAATAATATTGTCTTCTGTTAAATGAGCTTTAATTTTATTAATGGCAAACCATATCAATTAATTTGATGATCAAGACCTTTACTGTGTTAAATTTTGACACTATTTGGAAAAGTCATGTATCAGAAAGCAAATAAAAAATCATAATGACCGCTAATTTAAAAAATATGTTGAATTTAAATTTAAAAAATTCTAATAGGGGTTGGAGAGATGACTCAGCAAGTAAGAGCACTGACTGCTTTACAGGCAATCTGGGTTCAATTCGCAGTTCCAGAGGAATCAGAGGCTATCTTCTGAGATCTGTGGGCAATTCATGATACAGGTGCATGTATATACACGCAGGCAATACACATACACATGCCTTTAATCCCAGCACTCAGGAGGCAGAGGCAAGTGGATCTCTGTGTGTTCAAGGTCAGCCTGGTCGACATAGTGAGTTCTAGGACAGCTGGGGCTACAGGGAGACCATGTCTCAAAAAGACAAAAATTAATTAATTAAGTAATCAAATATTGAAAAAACAGAAAAGTAAGTAATAATGCTGACTTTTTCAAGCATCTCTACAGAATGTGACTAAAAGTCATGTACATGAAGAGTGAACAAGGCTGAACACAGTAAAGTAAGAATAAAGTTTTATTTAACTTGAATCATGAGAAAAGGTTTAGCTAAATATAAAATTTCAGGTCACTCATAATGATGAAAATTTAAGAAGTGAAAAGGACTTGTGCCAAGGGTTTACTAGTAATGGAAATTGATAGAAGAGTGAAACTAATAAAAACAGTCTAACTATATGTCATACCAGATAGCTGTGACTGTTAATTTTTGTATTAACTTGTAAGAAACTTCTATTATATAAGGCTCTTAATCAGTTTAAATTTCTCTTCCAATTACAAAATTTAAGGCAGGAAAAGTCTCAGGCACAGCAGAAATCAATAGGAAATCAACTTTATCAAAACTAAAGAAACACAAACATACACACATTCACAGAGAGAAAGTTCTCCACAAGTTGAGAGGGGATTCAAAAATCAAAAATATTCAAAGCCTCCAGGATGGCTTGAACCTTTTAGGTGTTTTAGGGGTGCCCCACTCTCCTAATTTTGATTTGTCAACTTGAACAAAAAGAGAAAGCCAATAGACTATGCCTCCAAGCTGAAGTATGTTTAGGACTGGCCTTGGTCTTATCTAAGCAGGTCTAAACTAGTCATCCTGAAGAGGGCCTTGATAGGGAGAGAAAGCACCTACCAGGTCTTTTTCTCATTCAGAGAAGAAGTAGGAAGTGTGTTGTCTGTATTACTTATCAGTGTCCCTGTTTGCTTACCATGAGTTTAGTCCTTCACAGATCTGCAGGACAAACATCTAAAGGATTGAAAATGTATTTCAAAGTATTTGTAATCTGTAGGATTCAGACTCAAAGAAGTAGATAATAGAATTGTGGTTCCTAAGGTAAGTAGGGATAAGGAAATAATGACCTGTTTTTCAAAGTGTATCATTTCCATTAGAAGGGAGGGATATAATTTTTGACATATACTAGGCAACATGGTGGCTATATGTGATTATAATATATTATATAATTCAAAATAGCATAGCCTATATAATCTATCATCAATATATCTATATTCTATTAATCTGTCAGTATATAATAACATAAAGTTTTTATTAATTAAAAGAACATTGTTACTGAGAGTTGTTGAACTAAAATGTTATGAATGCCAATCAAGCATCACATTAGACTTGTATTAATGAAGAAATCAGACTTTTTTCATACTATAAGCCACTAGTAAAAAGAAGCAGTGAATAGTCTTTGCCCAAACTCTTAGACTGTATCATCAGTAAAAAGACTGAGAATGTAGAAACTTGCTTTGAAACAATTATAATAATTCAGGCAGAACACAGTTGACTTGACTACTTAATGCTTTTACTGGTACTGAATCATGGCATGAAACAAGGAAATAATATAAAAACTAAACAGGTTTTAATAAGCTACATACCATATTTAAAAATAATGTATAAGATAAAGAAACAGAAGGAAGCACTATCCGCATGAAGAGAAGAATCAGCCAGAATTATTCAGTGGCACTGGGGACAGTGAAGAGAGATGGGAATGAAAGAATGAAGTAATCCACATATCCACAATGTGAAACTTATTACTTTGTATTGTGACCTAAAAATACATTAGAAAGACTAATCCAGTAATAGTTGGTGACTTCAGTACCCCACTATCTATAACAGACAGGTCAACAAGACAAAGAATAAAGAGGAGACTTGTGAATTGAATGATATCATACATCAAATGGACCTAATACATTTTCTATTCAGCAGCTGATGGAAGGTTCTCTAAAATTGACTGCATACTGGGACACAAAACAAAATGTCAGTAGATAGAAAAAATTGAAATAATTCTATTAATTCTATCAGAGCATAACACAATAAACTGTTGGGAGCCTGAGGCTCAGCCATTTCTCAAAACTGCTGACAGACCTGAGTTGGTGACATTCCATTCTGCCTACCATCCTCCCGCAGAGCCCGCAGCCTTGGCTCACAGCCGGGGCCCACAACCTTGGCCCGTGGCCTTGTTCTCTTTTCCAGTAAACAGCCCTGCTCTCCAGTAATCAGTAGATTCCTCCCTTAGAGAACTCAGGGCCCCTGTGTTCTGATCGATATGATTACTCACTCTTCACTTCTTTGTTCTCATTCTCTATTTAAACTCATGCTTGTGCTTCAGTAAATGAGACTTGATCAGAGCACTGTCTTGTCTCCATTTCTCTTGTCACTTGCATCATCCACGGCCCCACCCCCCAATCCAGGTACCTCGTTGCAGATCCCGTGGGCCAGGGCAGAGTGCTTGTGGAGGGCCCCGATGCACGGCTCCCCAACCATCCTGGGTGGCCCGGAGGGGGATTTGCAATGGCCGCCTCATCCTTGGGAATTTCTCTCAACTCTGACTTGGAATACGTCTAAAAATCTCTTCAGCTTGGGCAATCACTGTCACCACTGGTCCATCCCTCTTATCTATTAATTATTTTATTAAATTCGAATAAGAAAAAGCAGTAACCGGGACCTTTCCTGGTCCAAACACTGTATAAAAATCTTGTAATGCATCTCCTACTCTTCTCCATCTTTTTATATCTATAACCCCCTCCTGGGGAAACCAGGGACAAATGTCCTTTACAAAATCAAAGAAATGAAACAAATCCTCAGTTTTAACCTTTACTCGTCTTGCCTGTAGAGCTTCTCTTAACTGTATCACATAAATTTGATGCTTTCTTAATTCTTTCCCCATGATTGAACGACCAACTTACCTTCGGCTCGGTCGTGGCAGGGTCCCACAGCGTCTCCAAATTATTTGAGCGGGTGTGCACCCCTTTTTCTTCCATCATCAGACCCTCACGTTGTCCCCCAGTATCCAAGCCCCACATTGGGTGCCACTCTGCCCCGGCCCACGGGGTCTGCAACAAGGTACCTGGATTGGGGGGTGGGGCCGTGGATGAGGCAAGTGACAAGAAAAATGGAGACAAGACAGTGCTCTGATCAAGTCTCATTTATTGAAGCACAAGCATGAGTTTAAATAGAGAATGAGAACAAAGAAGTGAAGAGTGAGTAATCCAATCACAACACAGGGGCCCTGAGTTCTCTAAGGGAGGAATCTACTGATTACTGGAGAACAGGGCTGTTTACTGGAAAAGAGAACAAGGCCATGGGCCAAGGTTGTGGGCCCTGGCTGTGAGCCAAGGTTGTGGGCCGAGGCCGCGGGCTCTGTCCTGTGCCTGCGGGAGGATGGTGGGCAGAATGGAAAGTCACCAACTCAGGTCTGTCAGCAGTTTTGAGAAACGGCTGAGCCTCAGGCTTCCAACAATAAACCTTAAGATCAACATCAAAAGAAGTACCAGTAACTACAAGAACTTTTGGAGTCTAACAATGCACAGAAATCAGAGCAGGAATTAATGAAATAGAAACAAAGAAAACAATACAAAGAGGCAATGAATCTAAGAGCTGGTTCTTTGCAAAGATAAACAAGATAGGCAGGCCCTTAGCCAAGTTAAACAAAAGAAAGAAAGAACAAATTCAAATCAACAAAATTAGTGATGAAAGGGGAAATATCATGACACCCCCCCAAAAAAAAACCTACAACATTATTAAGGGATACTTTATAAACCTATACACAATTAAATTTGAATATCTATAAAAAGGATGAATTTCTAAATTCATGGAAACCACTAACCCTAAATCAAGAAGAGATCAACAGCTTAAACAGACCCATAACAAAGATGGAAATAGAAACAGCAATATAAAACCTCTGAAATTAAAAAATCCCAGGCCTAGGGTTCTCGGCAGAATTTGGCTAGGAATTCAAATATGATCTACAAACAATACTACATAAATTATTCAAAAAGATAGAAACAGAGGAAAAACTCCCAAACACCTTCTGTGAAGCTAGTCTCACTCTAATACCACAACCAGATGTAACAACAAAAAAAAACCTATAGACTCATACATATCCTGAATCAACATAGATGCAAAAATTCTCAATAAAATACTCACAAACTACATAAAGACACAAATCAAAAAGATTGACACCAAGTTGGCTTTATTCCAGAGATCCAGAGATAATTCAATATACATAAATCAACGAATGTAATAAATCATATAAATTAACTTAAAGACAAAAGTAACATGGTCATCCTGAAAGATGCTGAAAGGCCTTTGATAAAAATCCAACATGCAAATGTTAAAAGACCTAAAGGAACTGGAATGGAAGGAATATACGTCAACATAATTACCACTACATACATCAAACCCACAGCCAACATCATTCTAAATGGAGAACAACTGGGAGTATTCCCATTAAAATCAGAAAACTGACACAGCAGTCCACAAGCTCCACTCCTTTTCAATATAGTTCTTGAAACTCTGGCTAGAGAAATAGAACAAGAAAACAAAATTACTGGAATACTATTTGGAAGAGGTCAATTTATCCCTATTTACAGATGATATGACATTATATGTAAGAGATCCCAAAAAAACCCACCAGAAAACTGCTAGAAATGGTCAACACTTTCAGAAAAGGGAAAGGTTACAAAATGAGAGTACAAAACAGGAGTCTTTCTATATACCAATAACAAGCAATCAGAGAACACATTCATGGTAACCCTCCCATTCACAATAACTTCAAAAAATATTTAGGAATAAGCATAAGCAAATACATTAATGATCTCTACAAACTTTTAAATATTTGAAGAAAGAGGTTGAGGAAGACACCAGGAGTTGTAAAGCCCTCCTGTTCTCATGGATTGTTAGAATTAATATTGTGAAAATGGCCATCCTTACAAAAGTGATCTATAGTTAGTAATAACTCCCAAAAAACAATCCTGCCTTTCTTACATGAGGGGAAGGGCTAAGTGTATACAAACTGAGGAAGCTCAGGGATGCTTTCTTGTCATTTTGTGAGGCTGTAGAGAAGTCACCATCCACACTTGGATGAAGACTTTCCAGTGTGACCTTAGGCTAATGAAATCCATAACAATGGTCTGCTACTAGAGACTATTGTATTCAGGAAATAGCACTGGAGCTGTAAGTATTAGGGAAGACTTTCAAATATGCAGTGAAGGAGCTCTTTGCCACCTGGCCTGTGAGGCTATAGGAATATGTAGAATTAGTTAGAGTGCTTCAGAAGTAGAAAAGATGAACACTACAACTATTCTTTCTTCCTTGAGACAATGTTGGGAGCTATTAATCCATTATGTACCTTGAGCTTTGGCAGGCTTGCTTGTTTACTTAGAGTTTGTGTTTTGACCTAATCTGCCAAGTCAGGAGGAAAGTGTTTATATGGTGGAATTCACAACAAGTATTTGACCGCTCCTTGACCCTCAGATACAGGTGGGAAAAACAGCGTTGAAACTAATTGAGTTCTTCTGTATAAAAATGCAGAGAAAAAACAAACTAGGGCAGCAGTCTGTACTGACAGTACTCCCAAGTATATTTTCTCTGTCTCTTGTTTTTTCTTTCAATCCTCACTCCCCCTTTCAGGTACTGTCCATCTTGGCTGGCTGGCACCAGCAAGACACAGGCTGCATAACCTGTGGCATTACAGGGGGAATCATTCCCGGATGGACTGACTTGAGCCATTAGATATACTTAGTAATTACCAGTGGAATTTCTCATGAATATAAGGGGATGTAGGACAATACATGAGAGGAAGGCACTACTTAAGGAACTAGGCATGGAAGCAAGCAAAGTATGATGCCCAGTTCACAGACCAGATAGGAAAGCATTCACTAGAGATTTAAATAATTGGATGAAGCAAGGACCTTGAGATTGATATGGAACTTTGCTGTGTCCCTTAGTAGGGCAAGATCTTTTTGATGTATGAAAGGCTTTGGCAGATCTAAATGACTTAGAAGATCATGTAAAGAATGTTTGTAGAACAGTAGAGCCACCTAAAGAGGATAGTAAAAGAATAAAGCACAGATAAAGGTCTGTTTGGGTTATTCAAAGTAAAATGTGACAAGATTTTTGTCAAGACCAAATTCCTTAAAAATTGATAAAAAAAATCAACTTCTGCACTAAAGAGTTTCTGGAAAATTTAAAGTCTGAGGAGCAGTTCAGAGAAGGCATCTGTAAATCTAAATCTTATTAATAATATTGAATATTATTAATAGTAAAGTTGTGCTGATGTATCTTCACATTTTCTGGCACACATCTTCTCTTCTATTTGAACTAATTGCTTTGATATTGAAAAATATGTTGACCTTTTTAACATTTTCTGATTTTCCAAACCAGGACTGCCCTAGAAACTGCTGAATTTGGGCCCTCTGAAATTTCATGAGATTTTGCTCTTAAATCTTTTAAATTTGTTATCACTACATTTAGCGCTTTACTATATCTTTATAATATTACAACCTCTTGGTATTTGTTCAGAATCTATGCTTATATAATTTCTTCAGTTCACACCACCATTAATTGAATCTACATATTTTAAAAACATTATATGAGGGGTGTTTTGATTTATTTATAATCTACTAGTGCATTTTTTTTGCATTTTTGTTAGATCGTGTTTTCTAGCCAAATAATTTTCAAATATTTCATTTGTTTCATATTGAAAACAAAAAGGTTAATATATTCTTGTGTGGAGGTCACTTTCATTTTACCCATTTCAAGTTTTATTGTTATAATATATGAATTTTCAAAACTTATCTTTCCTAGGACTTTATCCTTCTCAGTTGAAATTTTCTACTGTTTGTGCACTCTAACCAGAGTCAGAGGAAAAAAAATATCAGACAATGGTATTGCAGATTTTTGCTCATATAAATATTTAACAACAAATATCAAACGGGTCCGCTATTAGGTATGTTTATATATGTCTTGTTATTTGAATCTGTTGTTCACATACTCTATCTTCAAATAACTTGCACATACCATTCCCAGTGTGAGTGTATTCTTCGTTTTACTAAAACATGCAGGAAGAAAAATCACAGTGGAACTTCATAATATTGCTCCATCTCACTTGACTGAAGCTCTCTTTTATATGATTGATCTCTTAGATCACCCATTTTACCTGTATATGAAACCCTATATCCTGCATTATTAGGAGTTTACTTATTGTCTCTAAAGTTATTTTTTCTCTACTTTACTGGAATATAATATACCTCTTGAAAACAATTCTGCATGTAATACAAGATGCTATGAAAATATCCATTTTAAGTAAATAAAAAATTTCTTTCATTTCAAGTCATCCTTTAACTGGCTTTTTTATAGTTCCCTGTTAAGTAAATGTAAGCAAACAGAATTTTCATCTCACTAATTACTTCCTTTCCTTTAATCCAATGAGTTTATTATATAGGAGCAAGGATTGTATTTTGGTCCTCTGCTGTCTTGACTCTCACCTTTATTGCATTTAATCTGAGTCACCCCCTTGTACTTTATGCAATCAAATATGTTTTTCAATATATTTTGCTTATTTTCCTGCCTAACTAATATATCTTTTTGTATCTTTTAAAAATCTTAAAAGGTAAATGCTTGAAATGATCAGAAGCATTTTATTCCTTGAAGATGATTCACTTTTCTCGTAAGTAAGGAGAAAGGCTTTGATAATGAATCTAGATCATAGAAGGAGAAATAAGAGTGCTATAAAGAAGGTTAGGGTACTTATTTACAAAAACAAAACAAAACAAACAAACAAACAAAAAATTCCATTCTCCATAATAGAACTAAAGAATTGATAGTAGTAAGCAAGCATTCTAATAATAGTCACACATTCCTTCCCTACTAATATCCATACCTAGCACATTGGGAAGATCTTTTCTAAATTCCCATATTATTCTATGCCTAAGATTATTTTTTCTCCAGTTCCTTAAATTTCACATTCTCTCTCCTTCTCCTTTAATACATTCAAGTTAATTTTTAGGGGTAAGTTAATCCATTTGCTATAAATTAAAATTATGAATATAAGATTGTGTAAGTGCCTCTGAATATGCATATCAAACTTTTTGAGAGTATCATGCTGACTATAAATGCACCCAGGACTTTTGACCTACTGCATGCTGTTTTACACCCATAAGACTGAAATTAATTAGAATTTCTGTACATTTTTTATAGAACTCAAATGATTATTTCATAACACTTCCTTTCTTCTCTTTGATATTGTTTTATGTTCTTTCTTGAGTAGAATGGTAATACTTTTAAGTAAAAATATGGAGGAAGGATGGGGCAATATCTCAGTTAATTTATTGCTTGCCTTGAATGCATGAAAACTGGAGTTTGATCTCTAGAAATTACATAAAATCAAGTTATTCTGGTATGCACCTATAATCACTTTCTGGGGCGGCAGAGATAGGTGAGATAGGTGGATCCCTGGAATTCATTGGCCAGCTAAATGAGTCTACTTGGTAAGTCCTAAGTGAATGACAGAGCTTATGAAAAAAAACATGATAGATAGCATTCAAGTAACAACTCCTAACATTGTCCCCTGGACTCTACATTCATGCACTCAAACATGTACACGTGTTCCTGAACTCACACATACACACATTCACACACAAACATACACTAACACACAAAAGATGAAAATTTCTAGAAACTAATGAACAACAATAAATATTTTATTTATAAAAATATTATAAATAAGCTGGGCATGGTGGCACACGCCTTTAATCCCAGCACTCAGGAGGCAGAGGCATGCGGATCTCTGTGAGTTCAAGGCCAGCATGATCTACATAGTGAGTTCAAGGACAGCTAGGGCGACAAGGAGACCCTGTCTCAAAAAAGACCAAAAAAAAATTATAAATATAATTTCTAATCCAATGCCTGTCAGTGAGAATAGTCCATCAGTCAGGTATTCCTACAAAAGTATTGTGGTATTTAACTAGCAAATGGTGTTGGAACCCCAGTTTGGGGTACCCAACATCCATAGGAGGCCGCGCCCCAATAACTCAGTCCTCAGACCAGAAGATGCAACAAGCATGAGGATTTATTATGTTTTGCAAAACGGACCCCTGCCTCACTCGGAGGGCAGAAGCCCAGAGCCCAGTTCACAGGCTTCTTTTAAAGACAAAGACCACAAACTAGAGAGAAAGCGGCAGTAACGTCACAAGCGGCGGCTATGTGCCAAGCAGAGGTAGGGGGGGATTTCTGGGATGATTTCCAGCTTTTGGCAAAGAGCATGAATAAGGTCAGCTCAGCTTGTTCTTAGCATTCAGAATTATTTTTTTATTTTTACTTCCTTGTACAGTATTTTGGCCTGAAGGACTTATTTCTTTGTCTTTAGCCTAGGAGGACTGAATTAGGGTCCTTCAATGGGTAATATAAGATACTTTGCCTGCTGTCCCAAAATCAGGTCTTTGCGAATAACACAGATCAGTGTATCATTGGAAAAGAGACAGTGCATTCAACATCATGACATTCTTCATAAACAGAAATTCTCAGTCCCTTATAGAATTCAGTTACAACATCCTGTTTGTCAGATAAAACAGTAAGTGAAATCATTGCTTGATTTTTTGTCAGAAATTTGGTGTTTATTTTGTTATTTCTGAGAAATTTTCCCAGTATATTTAAGAATTAAAATCAAATTAATTTCCTATATCTTTTGCTTAAAATAACAAGCAGACTTGGCTATTGATGATCATCTTGTTTATTGAGTAAACATTTACTTTGAAATTGACTGTTAGAGGCAGGGTGTGGTGGCACATGCCTTTAATCTCAGCCTTCAGTTAGGAGGCAGAGGTAGGTGGCAGGCAGATCTCTGTGAGTTCAAGCCCACCCTGGTCTACATAGTGAGTTCAAGAACATCTGGGGCTACAGGGAGACCCTGTCTCAAAAGGGCGAAAGAAGAAAGAAAGAAAGAAAGAAAGGAAAGAAAGGAAAGAAAAGAAAGAAGAAAGAAAGAAAGGAAAGAAAAGAAAGAAGAAAGAAAGAAAGAAAAAGAAAGAAAGAAAGAAATTGACTGGTAGATAATGGACATCAGTCATGGGCTCTACTACCTTCTTTTATAC
>NW_008352267.1:6117445-6125800 GCF_000622305.1 Nannospalax galili | reverse complement strand
AATGTTTTTCATTTTATATGAGTTAATATTCTGAATTGATTAAACTGAAAGAAAAAAAATAATGACATCATTTAGGTTTTTTTCAGTGTTGGAAATTTTCTCCCTGTAGCCCCTGCTGATCTGGAACTCCCTATGCAGAGAACAGCCTGGCTTACTATCACAAAGATTACTGTGCCTCTGCCTCCTAGAATTGGGATTGAAAGTATGAGTTATCATCCCAGCCAAGCTTCTTTAATTTTGTACTGTTAATAAAAACCACAAAACAGAATTCTAATAGTTTGGCTTTTGGTTTCTTTGATTTTGATTGGTTGGTAGGCCACACCACATTTTGTATTATTTTAACATTAGTAAAGAGAAAAATCAAAGACACCTACAATATAATTTTCTAAATTTAGATATGGTGATTTTGATCTTGTGATGGTATTAAAATGGAACATGAAAATTTCGGCAACATCATGGTAAATATCTGGAGGCCTTTCTACTTAAAGACAAATATCTACATAATATTGTATTCCCAAAATTCCAAATAACAAGGATTTTACTGCTAAGGATGAGCTTGGGAGATATTCATTGTTATATTTCAAAAAATAGAAAATATACAGAAAATAAGAAAACCGTCACAATTGTGTACCTAAACTCTGACTGAATTGAAAAAGTCAATATTATACTGAACTGCAAATAATGTGACAACTATAATAAATATATGTGTGCATTAATGTAAACATTTGAATTGATTACTCTGCATATTTAATATACATACATGTATATATTTGAGAAAATGCTTTTAACCAGCTACATAATAAAACCTATGTTATCATATTAAAACATAGCTGGAAAAATACTCACTCCAAAATACTGAAATCACTTATTAAAGTAAATGGATTGTTATTAAATTTAAAACACACATCTGTATCTTCACTGCTACAGTAGTCTACATTAAATTTTAATACAAAATGACTTTTAGCACCAAGATATC
Source organism: Nannospalax galili (assembly GCF_000622305.1). Taxonomy (NCBI): domain Eukaryota; kingdom Metazoa; phylum Chordata; class Mammalia; order Rodentia; family Spalacidae; genus Nannospalax; species Nannospalax galili. Next base: position 6,124,824 of record NW_008352267.1, on the reverse strand, counting down.
CCAAGGGAATATGAACATACAAAAATGGCTCTTCTATTTTCCTATTGTTCTAACAAGAGTTTCAAGCACTATATTGAAAAGGAATGGAGATAGTGCACATTCCTGATTTTAATGGAATGCTTCCCATTTTTTCCCATTTTGAATGATGTTGGCTGTGGGTTTGTTTTATATAGCTTTAATTATGTTGAGGTATATTTCCTCCAGTCCAATTACCTTTAGGAATTTTTAAAATATATTTTATTATTTTTATTTTATGTGTATGAGTGTATTGCCTGCATATATGTGATTGCACCCGTGTCGTGCAATGCACAGAGGTCAGAAGAGAGCTTAGGATTCCCCCAGAGCTAGAGTTAAGGACGTTTCACAGGACTTGTATCATGAATGCATGCTGAATTTTACCAAAGGCCTTTTGTAGTGACCATGCGATTTTTGTCTTTGAGTTCATTTTTATGATTTATGATTTTTACTGGCTTACATATATTGAACCATTCCTGAATCTCTGAAATAAAGCCAACTTGATCATGGTGTATAATATTTTTGATGCATGTCTGTATGAGGTTTTCAAGTACTTTGTTGAGAATTTTGCATCTACGTTCATTACAGATATGGAGCTATAGATTTAGTTTTTGGTTGTGTCTTTACCTCATTTGGTATTAAAGTGATGTTGACTTCATAGAAGGAATTTGTTAGCTTTCCCTCTGTTTCTGTCTTTTGGAATAATTTAAGTGGTATTAGTTCATGAACTTCTTTAAATGTCTGGTAGAATTCTGCTGTAAATATAACTGGGCCTGGGCTTTTATAAATCAGGAGATTTTGTATTACTGTTTCAATTTTCTTATATGTTATGGTCCTGTTTAAACTGTTGATGTCTTCTTGGTTTAGCTTAGTTGAGTTCTAATATTTTAGACATCCATCTATTTCTTTTAGGTTTTCAAATTTAATAGAATATAGCGCTTTTTTTTAAGTGTTCTCTTACAATGTTCTGAATAATTTTGTTGTCTGTTGTGATGTTTCCCCTTTCATCTCTAATTTTGTTGTTTTGGATTTGCTTTCTTTGTTTTGGTTAATGGGCTCAGGGTTTGTTTTATCTTTTTAACTTTTCAAGGAACCAGCTCTTAAATTCACTGATTCTTTGAATTTTCCTTGTTTCTAATTCTTTAATTTCTGTCCTGATTTGTGTTATTTCTTCTCATCTGCTGGGTTTGGATTTAATTTGTCCTTGCCTTTCCCAAGTCTTAAGTTAAAATCTTAAGTCATTTAATTGTGCTCATTCTGATTTTTTTGATTTAGATACTTAGAGCTATAAACTTCTCTCTTAGGATTGCTTTGAAATTATCCCAGAGGCTTTGTTGTGTTGTATTATCCTTTTCGTTTAGTGCCAGGAATACTTTTTATTTCTTTTTTAATTTTTTATTTCACCATTCATCATTCAGGAGAGTGTTGTTTAATCTCTATTAGGTTGTGTAGTTACTGGGGCTTCTTTTGGTTTTGATTTTTAAGGTTTACTCTGTTGTGGTCTGTTAGAATAATAGAATTATTTTTTTTAATTTTTACAAAAAATTTATTGAGAATTTCATACATGCATATAAGGTGTTATGATCAAATCTATGCCTACTTCCTCCCTTCCAACATTCCCCCCTCTGAAGTGGTAACTCTTAATCTTTTAAGGATTAGATACAAGATCCCAAGTACTTTTGACATTTTTGGCCTTTGGAACAGAGTATGTTGCTAACAGGCCCAAGGACATTTTGACTTTTATCCAAGAAACTGGCTACTTTTCTTTGGGGTCTTTTTACCCAAACTGCCTAGCCAATTCCTACCTCCTATTCTTATCACTCTGTCCTCTGAAGGGGTTACCCAAATTGCCAGTAGGGAATAGGGATGCAGAACACTCTGGCTTCTTCCATGCTGGACAGGGACGCAGTGTGAGGCAATTGGGGTACCCCTTCACAGTGGGTCTATCTAAGTCTCCTAAATTGCATAACTCTTGTCTCTAAGGGGAGAAGAAAGTCCTTGAATCATGAAGAGGAGATGTGAAGGAGAAGTAAAGGCAAGAATAATTAGCATTACAAGTTCTAGACAGGGAATAAGAAAAAAGTCAGAACAGGACAATTTTCAAATGTTCATATGAGAGTCCATCGGAGTTTTGTATTTGTGGTGGTTTATTTTGTGATTCAGTATGTGATCAAGTTTAGACAAAGTTCCATGGTGTGATTAATAGAAAGTGTATTTGGTGCTTGGGTGGAATATTCAGTAGATGTCTTTTAGGTCCATTTGTTGTATGGTATCATTTAATTCAGATGTTTCTCTGTTTATTATGTTTCTGGTTGTCCTAACAGAGACAGTGGAGTATTGAAGTTCCCTACTATTCCTGAGTTAAGGTTAATCTGTGTCTTTATGGTCTATAGTACTACTTTTATTAAACCGAGTGCATCAGAATTTGGTGTATATATGTTTGGGATTGTAATATCTTCTAGGTTAATTAGAATGAAACGGCCCTCTTTTTCCATTTTGATTCGTTTTAGGTTGAAGTCTATTTTGTCAGATATTAGAATTGCAACTCCTGGTTGTTTCTTAGTGCCATTTGCTTAGAATGTTATTCTCCATCCTGTCTCCTTAAAGTAGCGCTGTCCTTGAAAATGAGATGGGCTCTTGGCAGACAACAAAAGGATGGGTTTTGTTTATTAATACGTTCAACAAACCTGTATCTTTTGACTGAGAAGTTACACCATTGATATTTAAAATTGTATTTAAAGATGTGTATTGGTTGTTGTTATTTTTTTTTTGTATTTTTTGTTCTAATTTTGTGTTTCCACAATTATGCCTTCATTTAGTTTCTGTTTCCCCTTGGGTATAGTTGTTCTTTTTTTCATTCTTTTTATTATTTCAATATTCTCTGAAGTGCTGGTTTTGTGGACATGTATTCTTTCTGGCTATTCATGTTGTGGAAAATATTTCCCCTTCAACGATAATAGACAGTTTTCCTGGGTAAAGTATTCTTGGTTGGCATCTATGGTCATGTAGAACTAGAAATACTTTGTTCTATTCTTTTCTGGCTTTCATAGTTTGCATTGGTAATTGGGCTCTAATTTTGATGAATTTTCCTTTATTTGTGAATTGTTTTTCTTTTGCAGTTTTCAGTATTCTTTCTTTGTTCTGTACATTTATTGTTTTTACTATGGTGTGCCATGGAGAGTTTCTTTTCTGGTCCTGCCTATTTGGTGTTCTATGTACTTCTTGTGTAAGTTATGGGCATATCTTTCCTTAATTTTGGGAAATTCTCTTCTACAATCTACTTTAAGATCTGGTCAGTACCATTATCCTGAAATTCTTCTCCTTCTTCAATGCCTATGATGCATAAATTTGGCCTTTTTCATGGTGTCTCGCGTTTCCTGTGTATTCCATTCCTGTGATTTTTAAATTTATTCGTAATTTTTCCTGAGTGGTCCAATTCTTCAACTTTATCATTCAATCTTGATATTCTGTTTTTCATTTCATCCATTAAATTGGTGTCCCTCAGTGCAATTTCATCCACTGCAGTCTAGTCACCTTATTTAGACTCTATTAATGAAGATCAACTCTCTTTTACCTAACTAATCAACTGCAAATGGTTTTTGGTTAAGGTTAGAGCCTGCTGCCCATTTGTCCAGTTTTATTCTGGTTTTTTATCTGATTGAGTCAGCATGGGTCTTGTGCATGCTGGCACTATTGCTGTTAAGTTCATATAAGCAAGCTCAGAGAGGCTGGAAGACTTTCCTTCCTTATGATCGTGTACCAACCCTGGCTCTTACAAGCTTTCCAACCCTCTTCTACAGTGGTCCCTGAGCCCTGGGTTGGTGAGGTTTAGCATAAGATTCCCTCCCAGGGACATATTCTCTACAGTTTCTTATCCTCTATACCTTGGCTAGTTGTGGGCATATGAGTGAATCACACTTTGTTGCCTGAGGGAGCTCTTCTGGTGAGAGTTGAGGGATACATTAGTATTCTTTCTATTCCCTATTCCGTTATGTTCCATGAGTCTTAGGTATAGAAGTTGCATGTAGATATGCCCCTTAGAATTGGTCATCTCTCAGTCAAAGTAACATATTCTTAATTTTTTATTCTGTATGTGTAACCAGTTGTGCAACTCTGCAATAACCTCCATCTTTTGCCAAAATAAGCTTCTTTGATTAGTGGCAACTGATATACTTTTCTGGAAATATAAGAATCCATATTTAGCATACAGTAAGTGATTACCTTTTTCTAGGGATATGACAGAGGTGGGATTTTCTCTTGGATCTTTGACCTCTCTAGCCATTTGTATTTGAATATGTTTACAATGCCTCACTTGAGTTCCCTCCCATTGAGAGGTCTTTAAACCCAATTAGATGGATGTTGATACCCCAGTATAAAAATACCACTACAGCACCATTATATTTTGCTGCGCTGGTCATTGTTCTCATTATTACACTTTAAATGATGGGGTTAAACCATTGATTAATTTTCTCCCTTAGAAGCTTGCACAATGTTCTCCTGGTCTATGAGAGCTTTTTTTTGTGATTGGAGATCATTAGGGTGCATTCACATTGTAATGATTGGTATTGTGTAACCAATCAAGTCAGGTTACACACTTCAGTTGTATGAGTCCAATATGGGTCAACACTGACATTGCATTTCTTAGTGAATTTGTCTCTGTATATATTATTAAGTAATCTACTGTTATAATTTAAACAATTACATTTACTATTGTACTAATAGTTGCAAATGCACAAAGTTCTTTTTGTTTAGTTGAGCATATGTCTGTATTTATAAATGTATTGACAGATCTTAACAACAACCCCTTACATGTGACTATATATCCTGTTGTAAAAGCAGGGACAAGGAAAATGGAAAGGAAGCACAGAGGTAAATGCTAGAAAAGAGCCTGAGTGAAGGAAATAGTAGGAAACATGGTATCAAGGGGTGAATGGGTATAATGGAAGTATTCAACCGAAAAGGGAGGAGTGAGGACATACAAGGAAACATGGGGGTAAAGGGGAAGGAGGAACTCAAGAGAGGAGGGATAATAGGAGACAAGTATTATTAAGGGAATGTGGAGTTACATTAACTGGGGAAGAAGAGGGAGGTTATACAGGGAGGGAGGGAGGGAGGGAGAGAGAGAGAGAGAGAGAGAGAGAGAGAGAGAGAGAGAATAAATAATAATTAGGTGGCATAAAAAGCCAGAGGGAAATGTATTAACACAAATATCCCATGAAAAAAATAAGCATACAATATCTGAACCTGACAGCATGTGTTTACCTGAAGGCTACATAACAAGAAATACAGAGCCAGACAGGAGAAATCTCCCTTTAAGCTGTTGGTCAAGGTAGTCCAAAGGACTACTGAAGTAACATGCGATTGCCAAAGCCTTTGATTAACTCACAGAATTTGAAAGTAAGACCCTATTGCTGAAGACAGTACATCTTTGGATACAGGACTTGGAGCAATGGAGCTTTAACTGACCTGGAAGCCTCCTACCTGAAGACTAACTCTCATAACTCTGGAGGCTACTATGCAAGCTGCTTAGGGAGAAAATTGATCAATCAATAGTATAGTCCAGCTCTAAAGCCTAATAACCACTGGGAAGTTTGCTTCTGACATTGTATTTCACAACTGATGGACTTTCTGCTTTTTGTGTAGATATAGGACCACTTATTCAGACTACAGAGTCATATATCCATATATTTCATAGGACATTCAAACAAGACTTTTCAAAATAAATGATTTCTAAAAAAATTGATGTTTATGAAATTATAGCAGCATCAATTAAAGGGATTCAGCAATTAAGAAATATGGTACTGTGAGCTGAATATTTTAATTTCAACTTATTAAATTCAACCTATTAAAACAAAGTGTCATATAATTAAAGCTACCTTATGTATAACCACTAATTTTCCAGAAAGTGTATTAACTGATTCCACATTTTGGAAAAGAAGAAACTTTTATGGGTTAATTTTATCTAGGTAGGCTAATATCGCTGTACCTTTAGTTCTGCCATAAAAACTACAGAGTTCTAAAGACACTGAAAATTCTCAGATCCTCATACTACCAAAATAAAGTCTATTAGTCAAAATAACTGCTATGATTTTCAGACTATCCTATTTTTTCTTATAATTTGAAAATAGAGATAAAATGAAGAATTAACCAAAGTAAATATATCTGACAAACCCAGTTGACTTTGGAAGCATAATGGAAGTTATATTTTTTTTGTTTAAATGTCTTACTTTGTTCCACTGGAGAAAGATAATAGTGTAACATGTGTGTCTTAATGAAAGATTTCCTATCTAATAATACAAAATAAAGACTTTGAACCTTATATATTTGAATCTTGTAAATATGTAATGTATATATTTTACAGAATATATAAGACTAGTTTTTAGATGAAAAGTTCTCTTAGGACAGAATTACCGAGAACTTAACCAATATTTCCTCACATGTAGCTGCATTTAGGAAGCACAAAATGACATGATAGAAATAAACACAAATAAATAGAGAGAGGGAGAGTTAGTGAGAGAACATTACTGAAACAAAAATGTTAAAAATGCAGTCATAGAAGGCTCAGCAGTTGAAGATAGTAGCTGCTCTTGCAGAGGACACGGGTTCAATTCCCAGAACCCACATGGTGGCTAACAACCATCTTTAACTCCAGTTCTAGAAAATTCAATGCCCTCTTCTGACCTGCATGACTCAGGTAAACTTAAATACATGCAGAGAATACACTCATACACATAAAAAAATAAAAATAATAAATATTAACATTTTAAATGCAGCCACAGTCAAACAGATGCTTTTGATTCAAACCTTGACTTTCCTAGAATACAGGCAAAGAACTTCCTTCTTCTCACTATAGCCATACACATAAGTATAATTTATGTTGCTAACACACTCAAATGCTTTTAGGAAGCACAGGGACAATATTGTTGCAAGCATTTACAGACCTGGCTTGGGCTCACCTATTAAAATTAGTTACTCATGTTTTCATGAATCCATTATTACTACAAGTCAAATGACCAGGTGCTTATTTCATGTATTTTATTTTCTATTTTTAGTTTTATTTATTTATTTATTTATTTATTTATTTATTTACTTGTACTTTTGAGACAGGGTCTCCCTGTAGCACCAGCTGGGCTGGAACTTGCTATGCAGACCAGGCTGGTCTTGAACTCATAGAGATCCACCTATCTCTGTCTCTTAAGTTCTGGGATTAATGGCATGGGCCACAACGTCCAACTATTTCATATATTTTAAGGAAAAAAAGAGGCTAAAAAAAGGAAAATCAGAAATTTGCTTTAGTTGGTTTTTAAAATAAAACCAATGGGGTAATTAATTATAGAAGCTCAGCACTGAGTAATGGTTTCTCA
>NW_008352267.1:6067505-6117264 GCF_000622305.1 Nannospalax galili | reverse complement strand
TTGTTTACTGCAAGGCTTCTTTCATTGTTTTATTGTGTTCCTAACTTTTTCAGTTATTTGCTTGGATACTTAGGCTCAGTATTTGCAGCATATACTAAATGATAAAATTGTCTACACACACACTGAAATGTATTTGACTTGATAACTAAACAGATTAAAATTTAGTGTAGGAAAGTTTCTGGTTGGTCTTTAGCAAACTATTTTATATGAAAACTATTATTCTCACCCCCAAAATTGAAAACAATTTTTTTGCGATTTTCATATACTTTCAGCATATCCAAACTGAGTCATTATTTTCAGTCTTGTTGGTTATAAGACTTTTTGCAATAAATACTTGTGAGTGAGTATTAGACAAATAACTGTGGAACATTTCAGCTAATATCAAAAGAGTTAAATATATTCATTTCCCTATGCCAAAAATCAAATTAAAATAAATATGCAAATTCTTATTACATAGAAAATATCACATGCATTTTTAAGTGAAGTGAATTGATGGATAAAAAGCACTGCAGGAAGAAGCATGATCTCCCAAATATTGTATAGTTCCATGCCAGGTAACTTAGTTACTAAACAACAGACAATTATTAACAGCTCTTGACATCTCAGAGATAATTTCTGTTTACTGAGAAATAGTCCACACATTTAGACAAAATTAAGTGTATTTTTGCTACACAGTACCTTCAAAAGGTTGGGATGAGGAGTCACTTGTATTGAATAATTGTATTAATAAATTCAATACGATATTATTACATCCTCTTACATTTATTTTGTGAAGCAGATAAAATAAAATAAAATGAAAAGATAATAATGCATTACATAACTCAATAGAATTAAAGGACCTCTTCTTTAATAAATTTAGACATAGCAGAGTTGAGTAAAATTTTCATCCATTTGGAAACTTGTCTATAAATAGAGTTTAAGGAATAATTGAGCAAAACATGTCAATTAGCTAGTTTTGTTTGTTTATGTGTCATAAATTTACAATTATTTTTCATTTTGAAATAAGGTCTCTATGTTTCCCTTGATTGCTTCAAACTCAGTATATTTTCCAAGCTGTCCTTGAACATATGATCCTACTGTCACTGTCTCCTAAGTGCTTGGGTTATAGGTTTTACTAAAATGCTTCTCTAAAATTTTTGTTACAAACATAAGTTTCTTTCAAAACATAATTTTCTTATAAAACATAATTAAAAAGATGGCACAGCAGGTAAAAGCTCATGCTACATAAACCTGATGACCTAAATTCAAACATTGAAACTCACTGTGGGAGGATAGAACTACTTCCTAAAGTTATCTTTAGCCATTTTTAGTGTGTGATTGCATGCATTACACCTGAATTTAAACACACACACACACACAGCCCATATACACACAATATTAATAAAATTTTGTAAAGTAAATATAAAGGTATTTATTTTACTATAGCATTCATGTTTATTTGATGGCTGTTTTGTGTTTATTAGAAACATTGAAAAAATATACTCTTGATAACCAAAATAATACCGAGTATCACAGGTTCACAATATTATCCTAATGCTCAACATAAACAGCAAAGATCAAGTACAAAATATGCATAGAGTTGACTGATAGTGTATAGCTTACCAAGAAATGCAAGCTTAGACTGAGAATGATGTTCGCTTGTATATGCACTTTCTACTGAAAAGATATCTCATCAACAAGAGGAAAAGAATAGTCAAAAAAAGAATAGTCTGAATACGGTATCATATTAATCATTGCCACTTTTCTTTGTCATGATTGTTTAGCCTATTTTCCAGCATTACTTTGATCTTGTCATAAAATAGTAAAAATTGTATTTATACAGATTCTGAACATAAATGAGGGAGCCATGATGTATTGCATTTATGGCCTGATACCAAAAGCCAATAACACTTTACTAACTGCGTGTGTGAGACCAGTGTACTTTTCAAGGTAAGGACTCTACTTTGATTTGACACTCTGATTGTTGTCTTGAAGTCCTACTCTGTCTATCTTTGAATTCTATAATTGTTCTCTTGAGGAGGAATGACACATGCAAACAGAGAGAATAGATGTGTGTAATTCACATATGGGATCCCATGTTATTCTCTTTGCATACAGTGCTCTCAGTGATGAACATAAAGCATAGAAATGAAAATGAACAATTTTCCTGGGGCTCTGTTGCCAACTTTTATGACCTACTTGGTGAGTTCTTGGACAATGAGAAACTGTCTCCTAAAAAATTTTAAGTGGGATGATCCTTTGTAATGGTTCTTGAGGTCATCTTCCAGAGAGAGGGAGATGGAGAGGGAGAGGGAGAGAGAGAGAGAGAGAGAGAGAGAGAGAGAGAGAGAGAGAGAACAAAGATACAGCATTACCTACCTTCTTGGTGTTATAGGTTGTTGGAGGATTAGCATCCATCTGTATCTTTTAAAATAGTTCATAAGGAAACAGAGACTCACAGGCCTTTGGGAACTTGTTCATATGAGCTTGTAACAATGGTGACAGCATGCACAAGACTCATGCTGACTCAATCAGACCAAAACCCAACATTACCCAAGGAAAAAGAGGAAACTGATTATTGTGGGGTGAGGGAAAGTAGACCTTCTTTAAGGGAGTGACTCTACAGGCTAGCTAGACTACAATGGATGAACTTGCACAGAGGGACATCTGGGTACAAATACTCGACTGGATAGTACTTAACATATATGACAAAATGATAAAATCTAATGGGGTGGATTTGAAGAGGTGCAGATGTGGGGAGGGGATCTAATTTGATTAAGATTCTACTAAGTGCACAAAAACCCAACAAAATATTTTAAAGAATGTTATTTCAAAGGGTTCTTTATTCTCAATAAGAGAATAAAATAAATGTATCTTAAAATTAAATAATATTGTTAATTATATGTCAGTTCCTATTATCCTACTAAAGATCTCCTGAGTCATAAACTTTAAAAATCCTCAGAAATCTTGTTCAAGTGAACATTCTCACTCAAATTTTTGGAATCCACTTCTGATCTGCTAATTCGATGCAAAAAGTTCCCAGGTGAGGTTGATGCTTCTACTTGTCTTTAGCACATGCCAATGTGTCTTATCTATTAAAGATACTCAGAGACAGATTCAGAAATTCCAACAGCAAGTATTGCCTTAACTAACATCTGTGGCAAACAATGCAGGTAGGTAGGTAAGAACCAAAAACAAAAAAACAACAAAAGTTTGCATGATCCCAAGGGAAAGATTTGAGAAAATTAATATCTTAGCTGGACATGAGGGCATCAATAAATTATTGCTTAAACAACAACAAAACAATCTGCCTATTCATATTAAGTGAATTAATAAAATGTGAACCTGGTCATCTTGAAGATATGACTGAATTTTATTTTAAGACTTAAATTTTTTCCATTAGTCATTCAACAGAAGAATTTGTAAAAGTTCATCTTAAAGTATATGACAAGAGAAACTTGGGACTGGGAAAATGGCTCAGTTCGTAAAATGGATACTGGAATGCTGGATAAGCATGAGGACCAGAGTTTTGAGCACCAGCAACAACATCAAAAGGCTGAATGTGGCAACATCCATTTGTAACCTTAGCAATGGGCTGGGGTGAAGGGAAGTTCCCTGGAGCCCTTGGCTAGCCAGTTTGTCAAATTGTTGAACTTCAGGTTCAGTGACAGACCTGTCTAAGAAAATAAAGTGTTCCTGTCCCTATGTTGCATGAGGGATCTTCATTAATGATCATTGAGAGATTCATTAGTGTCTTCTTCATTTACCCGTTCTATGTTCTGTGTGCCTTAGGTGTAGAGGTTGCACTGTAGATGTTTCACTTGGCCTAGGAATTTCATAGACAATGTCTGTGTATGACCAGTTGTGGTACTCAGTAATAGTCTCTGACTGGTGCGAAATAAGCTTCTTTGATGAATGTTGACTGGGATATTTGTCTATGAATATAAGGATATTATTTTGCACATAGCAAGCAATTACATTAGTCTATGGATACCAGACCCCAATCTTAGCTGAAGAAACACTGGCAGCTGATTACTGCTCGGTGAGGATGAGCTGGTCTTCCTAAAACAAGAGACCCTAGATAGGCTGACTAGACCACAGTGGATGGACTTGCACTGGGGAACGTCTGGGTCACTGACTTGACACATTGGGCCTTAATAAAGTTGACAGAGTAATGGGTTTCCAGGGGAGGGGGTTGTGGGAGTGTACCAGTGGGGACGGGAGTATAAAGGTGATTAAGATTCCTTAAGATATTCTGTATAAAATACACAAAAATTCAATAAAAATGAATTTTAAAATTAAAAAAATTAAGTAACCTATGAGCGCTAAAAAAAAAAAAAAAAAAAGGTACAGAGCTGTAGAGGAAACATCTAAAGTTGACCTTGGGTCTTCACATGCACAAGTACAGAAATGTATGTATAGCTTCAAGTGCTCATTCACAAACATATACTCATGTATATAGAACACATGTACATGCAGACAAGTTTCATGTTTGTAAGAATACATATTTAAATTAGAATTTGGTTACATTTTCTAGTGAGGGAAGATAATGCACAGTGCTATACTGAATTATCTATATTTTGAATTTATATGGAAAATAGGAGTAAAACCTGACTGAATTTAAAAGTAAAGATATAGTGAACTATTGGACAGTTACATAGTAAACAAGAAAACATGAATGTTATCATAGTACTGGAGCATTAAAAAATGCAGAATGGAATAATTTTTATGTTCTAACTGAAAAGTACAGTAACTCGAGATTGGTACAATTTGCTTTGAGAACAAATAAACGTCATTATATGCTTTAGGTTTCTCATCAAAATATTTTATATGTTCTTTTTGCCTTTAAATAGACAAAAAAACAATATTTTTTTATTTTATTCTATTTTCCTTTTTATTTTTAGTGCTCTTTTCTCCAGCACTGTCCAAACATGTGCAATTTCCTTTATTTGGCAGGAGAATAAGCAAAATTATAGGATGTTTTAAAACAAAGTTTTGTGTTGGTTTATTTCCAAGTGTTGCTTAAATTCCAGAAATTTCAAATTAAGCATCATTTAAACAACAACAACACAAACAACAATAACAAGAGAACAAAAATCCATATGGTCCAGAATGGAGCAATAAAGCATGTCCTTTCAGCTCTGTTTGCTTTAAAAATCCATTAGCTAAGTCTTTGCCACACAAGAAGCACAACGTCATTTTCATCCCTTTGTGCCAAGCAATGAAAGTAAAACTGAAAGATACACAAGTTTTACCCTGCATTCTTTCTTTGACATTTTCTGCATTAATCTCAGATGAATGTAAACAAAGACAGATGTCCACAGTTGTAATGTCAAGTTATGTTTCTATTAATTCTTCTCAAATGGAAATGATGCTGCACATTATAGTGTGGGGATGATGAAAACTGCACATTCCTTGAATGTGTCAGATAAAACCCTTGGGTATCCGAAACTCGTTCAAATGAAGCATGATCTTAACAATACTACTAAAGAATTAGATTGAAGTAGATTTTTTTCAAAATTAAAGATGAAAATGAACTCAAAATGAAGATTTAGTACAAAGGTACAGTGTAAAGCCTGCTCCCCTCTATAGGTTTCTTATGAGGATATCTGTGATTGGATAGTAATTTCATATCCAAATTAAAGAGAAAAACGTTCAGACATGTGAATGGGCCTTATGTGATCAAATACTGCACATGCTTTATGAATAATCTTTAGGCATTGAACACAACTCTATAATTTTTATTTGTTGCTCTTATTTTATTTTACTTTATTTATTCTATTCATTTAAAGTAAAAAAAGAATAACAAGACCAATGCTTGGATTCTTTATCTCTTATAGTCTATATATTATAGAATTCTGAGACTGTATCAGATATTTACTTATAACATTTTACAAATTTTACAATTAATCACTCACTGAGATACTTATTGAGAACTCCCTAGAGTACTGTAAATACTGCTTGTTAATATCGATGACTAACCCATTCTAGAACTTATTGACCATTTTACAAATATGATTATGGGTGTCAAAATCCCTGAGTATGTATTTGAATTAATTCATTATAAAGTATTCTTTTTAAAATTCTATCAATTTCCCTACAATATAATTTGATAGTACTTAAATTCCCTACCCCCACTGTCCTTTACTGTCCTATTTGTCAGTTCAAATAACTTTCAATTTGGGCCAGCCACTGGAGCCTAGTTAACTGACCATGAATCCTATGCTTGAAAGAAACTGTCTCTGCCCTTTCAAGCAGTCATCTGTGGCCACAATTTCCTTAGATGGGGCTGGAGATTCTTTTACAGCCCTCATAAGATGCAATAGATGGTTTTTAACACAGAAAATCATGACTGGTCAATGTGCAGACACCAAGACTGTAGAGTGCTTATCCCTGAATAGGGCACCTATATTGAACTTCTACCTCCCAAGGCTCAGGAATCATTGTGGAAGAGGGAGAAGAAAGATTTTAAGGTTCACAGTTGATGATGACCTTAAGGAAACCAACTTTTTTCCAGACAGCTGGTAAGTTATTCATATGAACTCCCAGCAAGGTTGACACAATTCCTATACAGGTTCAAACCAGAAAAATAAAATCAGTATAGACATGAGGAAGTGGGTCAGAAGCTCAAAATCTACATAAATAATTCATAAACAACACAAAATTTCAAAGACATTCAATCTCTTCTCCCAAACCAACATAATATAGTAAACATTTCAGAAGTGAAAATTAGTATAGAAAACACATAGAGTTAGATATGGTACAATGTGAATAAAAATTGAGAGAGGTGTGTGAGGGACAACTGGTCATGTGGGACTGTAAAAATGGAATGCTAGTGGAAGGCACAAGAGGGAGAAGTAAGAAAGGTAAGAAGAGGAGAGAGCAACAATAAAAACAAAATTTATTTGGAAAATGATGTAACAAGGGAGCTAGAGAGATGGCTTAGTGCTAAGACCACTTGCTGATGGGGTTTGGCTCCCAAAACTTACATGATGACTCACAACCATCTATAAGTCTAGTTCCAGGGGATATGGTGCTATTTGCTATCACCAGGCACACATGTGGTGAACAGATATCCATGCAAACAAACACCCATAGAATAAAACGTACATTTTTATTACTTGTATTTTATGTGTATGAGAGCCTCACAGGTTGTGTTCCCCAGGGGTTCTGGTTCCTCCAAGGGGCAGGGCCTGCTATGGAGAACTGACTGTGCAGTTAGCCTGAAGGAGGGGATTGTGGCACCATCTTGGGGCAAAAGCAGTGAGCTGCCAGGAACCGCCAGCGCTGGAGGGTGTTGGGAACCTTCAGAGAAAGGCGAGGAGGCGGGCATGGAGAAAGAAGATTGCCCCAGTGTCTCACCCTTGAGGGGGTATTTACTAACCCGGAAGGAGACTGCCAGCCCAAGATGCATGGGTGAATACTAGCAGTGACTGTGGGCTTGCCCTATGGCAGGCTCTGAGCTGCAGTGCACAGCTGGGCAGCCTGGAGCTGAGCGGCACTGGTTGCTCCTTTCCTTGTAAGTTCCTCCCCTTCCTCCCTGCCCCCAATATGATAATAACAAATGTACATAAAGATATGTTACATGGTTTACCTGATAGCTCAAGAGACCCAGAGAGAACTCTGGCAACACAGGTTAAGAGAACTAACTGCTCTTACACAGGACCTGGGTTCAATATCCAGTACCCTCACGGTGTCTAACAACCACCTGGAACTCCAATTTCAGGGGATCAGATGCCTTCTTCTGATCACCATGGCCATTACACAACATGGATGCATTTACCTACATGCAGGCAAAACACTCAACCCCAGAAAACAAAAATAAATAAATTAATTAAAATATTGAAAAAGAAAAGTAATGTAATGAAGCTTAATTCTTTAAGCTAATTAAAATAGAAATATAAAAAGAAAGTTCATTATGATTCATATATAGCATAAAGTGAGATATAGCATTTCTATAACTGTGCTATGGAAAGTGAGAATGAAGGCAGTAGTATATATCTCTGACTGCTGTTTATTTATCTGGAATTGTGGGAAATATGTACATTAAAAATAATAATAATTAGTGCATGAATGGCTTAAACAATGATGAATTGATTTGATGTTATTTATATAAGGACAAATTAATAAATTATCTCATGACAAAATGCCATTTTTATAAAATATACACAGAATATTACAGAACTGTGCAAATTATGCTAATATATTTGCTGCAATTTATTTGATGTAGATGATATGCTAGTCAGAAAACAGAAATATTATTGTTTTGAATTTAAAATTGTATTTTTTTTATTTCATAGAAATTAAAACATTTATTATAAGTGGGCAAGAAACACCTTTGTCAAATTTATATGTAATTAGCAAGTTAGTGCTGACAAAACATCTAATAAGTGCATCCACAGCATGAGGTAGTACTTAAATGACATTTTTCAGAATACATCAAAAGCAAGATCTGAATAAATTGGAGTGTTTAAATGGTTAGAAATAGGTAGCAGGACAGCAGTAGATCAAGAATTTAGAGACTGGTTCTGCTGGTTGAAGGAATGTATGACTTACACACAACCACTGGATGGGCTGACTAGACTCCAGTGGACACATTTACAATGAAAGACATTTGGTTATAAACACCCTGAATGAAAAGGACTCAGCATGTATGGCAGAGTACAAAGGGTTTTGTGGCAGGGTATGTGTGCATGGTTCAGGGAGGTGGTAGGGATGTGAGTGGGAAATAGTTTATGAATTTGTTTTTAACTTTTAACAAAATTTATTGAGACTTTCATACATGCATACAAGGTGTTTAATTAAATCCAAGCCCACTTCCTCCCCTCCAGCTCCTCCCATATCTCCCTGTCACTTTTTCCTGAACAACTTTCTGTACTCTTTATTATTATTATTTTTTTAATGGGGCTTTTTACTACTCTAACATTCCCTGCTCTGAAGAGGTAACCCTAAAAGCTTTTAGGGATTAGATAAGAGCTCCCAATACTTTTAACATTTTTGGTCTTTGGAACAGAGTATATTGCTAAGAGGCCCAAAGACATTTTGACTATTAGCCAAGAAATTGGCTACTTTTCTTTAGAGTATGTTTACCCTAACTGCCTAGCCAATTCCTACTACCTATTCCTATCACACCATCCTCTGAAGAGGTTTCCCAAATTGCTGATAAGGAATCTGGACACAGACTGCTCTGAATTCTTCCACGCTGAACACAGACGCAGGTTGAAACAATTGGGGCACCCCTTCAGTGGATCTATCCAAAAGATTCCCAAATTGCATAACTCTGAACTGTGGGGAGAAAAGAACATCCTTGACTGGTGCCTAGGAGATGGGAAAGAGAAGTAAAGACAAGAGTAGTTAATGTTACAAGTTCTAGACAGGGAACCAGAAAAAAGTCAGAACAGGGCAAATTTCAAATGTTCATATTGGAGTTCATTAGAATTTCTTGTAAGATCTTCAATAAGCATCCCCTTACTGGGTTCCTCCTCATTTTTCTTTTGTCTGCCAATGCTAGACTCAGGAGTGATGAACTCAGGATTTGTTTTTAGGCACTTTGATACCTGTTGGAGTAGCTAGAATCAGTGTCAGTTCCCTTGAAAATGCTTGTAGATAGGGTGAGAAAACAAATTTAGCCATCATTTTAGAACAATAGTGTGTTGTCTCCCTCAGCTACCAGTGGATACTACAGTATTGCAGACCAAGATTTGAAGTCTTACATCTGAGCAGCACTTTGTGATTAGAAAAAAAAATCATCAATGAGAAATAATTGTCTAAATAACATTTTATACAAAGTTAAGCCTAATTTCTGGGAAGTGTAATCCTTTGAATTCTTAAAGAAATATACTGATCATTTTAATCTTTGGTTATACTTTGTTTTTGGGTGTTTAAGACAATATAGTTGGCCTAAATAAACCAATTTTACTCTTAAGGTCATTGGAAGATCTGTTGCTCAGGAGTCACATGGGCTAGGGAGGAGCTCCTGGCTCCTTTTACCAGTTCAGTCTGTGAACATCAGTCAAAGGTCCTACTTGACCATGGCTGGCTTCACTTGGAAGCATGGAGGGAACGTTTTCTCTGTGTTGACCCTCCTCTTTATAGACTGGACACTGGTTCAAGTCCATCTCGTGGGGTTTCCATCCCCTCCCTGAACAAGAAGACAGGTGACTCACCACAATTTCAGGACATTTTGAGAGTTACTTCATAGTCCCCTGGAACTTAGTCGACCTTGGAAGGCAAGGGGCAAAATCTTTCTTGTAAGTCCCTCTGACCAGATTAGTATAGGCCTCAAAGTATACTTGTTAAATATCCAAGAAGGAATATTGTATGGAATTTTAAAAGCTCAATTGAAAAAAATAATACAGAGAGGATAAAAAAAAAAGAGAAGGTTATGGCTGGAGAGATGAGTTAGTGGTTTAGAACACTGACTATTCTTGCAGAAGACCCAGGTTTGAACCCCACACCCACATGGAAGCTAATTACTGTCTGTAACTCCATTTCCAAGGCATCCAACAGCCTCCTCTGTCTTCCACAGGCACTGCATGACACAGGTGCACTTACCTACATGCAGGCAATATACTCATACACATAAAATAAAAATAATAAATAAAAAATTTTTATAAAAAGGTTAGTCTGATCCTAATACTATAATGCTTTGTTAGTGGACACTAATGGGTTAACTCTGAAAATATTTTCTTTTCTATAACTATAGGTATAAATATTTTATAATCTTAGGTCACATATATGTATATATAATCTATATTTATAAATGAGAATGTGGAATTCTGACTAACAGATGCTATATACATGTCAACAAAGAATGAACTTCTTAGGTAACAGTCAAAATATGAGTAAGAAAAACTGTAGGCTTCTAGTAAAGAAAAATGAAGAAGACCTGAATTTTTCTAATGTAATACTATTTACTTAATTCAATCTTAATGAAATAGGGTATGGTATTTTTAATTAGCATATTGAACTTGATTAGGAAAGTTTGTGTGGAGTGAAAAAAGTCCGATAAGAATCACAAATCCTGAAGAAGAGAAGGAAGAGGAGGAGGAGGAGGAAAAAAAAAAAAAAAAAAAAAACAGAGCCTGAACAGAGGATTGACATTATGGCTTGGCAAATAGGTCAGTGTAATAAGATGGACATCTGATCAACTGACCAAGTTCAAAAAAGTTACTGCACTTTGATGATGGAGTAAAAGCAAGTCATCAAAGAAAAAGTAACATTCTCAAGAGAGATGCTGCAGTAACTGAAGATTTACACGTAAAGTAATGAATTTAAACACAAATTTCATATCCTCCACAAAAATTAACACATAATGTACCTTAGACCTAAATTTAAGACACAAAACTATAAAAATCCTCAAAACAACAGGAAAAAACCAAATGAACTTGATACTGACAATGAATTTTGCTATGCACAACAAGTAAAAGCATGTAAAGATTTATAAATAGAACATGGTAGTGTACCCCTATAATATTAACACTTAAGAAGTAGAGACAGGAGAATCAAGAGTCATGCCAGGTATCAGGTAGATAGTAAGTCCAAGGCCAACCTATACCTGAGAACTTGCCTCAAAAACCCATTGGATATGCTCTCAAAATTTAAATAAAAAAGAGACCCATTTGTTAAAGTTGAATTTCATTAAATAAAATTTCATGTAGTAAACTTGGAAAATTTGCAAATATATGATAAATGACTGGCATCTAAAATAGTAAGAAAAACTAAAGTCCAATGAAAGTATAAGCAACCCATTTTTTTAATGGCCAAATATCTGAACAGGCATCTCATTGAAGATGATAAGTAAGCATTTGAAGAACGCTCAATATCATATCCTTAGGAAACTGAAAATCTATGTACCATGAGACACTATTATAATACAATTGAAGAATCTAAATGAACACAATTGTTACTAAATGCCCAAGATGAATGAAGAAGTGGTCATTCATTGCTGTTGGAAAACAATCATGTACATTCCATTTGTGGGATTGCTTGATATTTTCTTGTAAATCTAGAAATAATTTTACTATATATTCTGGTAATTAAACACATTCATATTTACTTAAATGAGTTAAAACATAATCAAAAAGAGGTTTTGTATGACTGTTTCTATAAGCAGGCAAAATTTTCTAAAATAAGATATCTACTATACCTATGAAAGATCATGGATTTTAGTTATATTCACCCTATTATTGTCTCTCATTCCCCACTTCATCCATGGTATCCCTTCATCTTCTGATGACATCTCACTCTTAATTTTTCATCTTTGTATGTCTAGCTTACTTTGTTTAATTAGTATTGCTTTCATGAGCATGGTGGGTATTTACTGGAACTTTTATTGGCTACAGCAGTGAATGTAACAAGGTCCCCTTCCCCAGTGACCATTAATTGAAAACACTCACTTAGATATGGATGTCTCAGGACTCTGATCCATGATTGAAAGCTAATTATACTGTTCTTATACAGATAATCACAATTGCAACAAGTTTGTGAATGTAAAATTCATGCCATGTCCAGAAATTATTTTTCAGCATATCATTCTGTCTCTTACGATATTTTTCTGCCCTCTCTTCCATGATATTCCCTGAGCTTTGCTTGGGGGTTAATATATATCTTAAGGTTAGGGCTTTCTACTCCACCATTACTTGATTTAACTCTTCATGCAATTATAAGTCAGCATTAAGCTCCAATCATAACAAAAGAAACCGCTGTGATAAGGACTGAAAGCATCACTAATCTTTGATATAAACATCAGTATCAAATTGGAAGTTTGATAACAACAGCGTGCACATATAACAAAATAAAAGTAGTAGGTTCCTAGCTAGGGTTCTTGACCAGGTTTATAGTAAGAGGTCTCAAATTCAACCATCATGCAGTTGACTACTGCTATCACCATCCTGCCACTGTTGCATGAATAAACACATCTTACCTGCCAAGTTAGTATTGTGACTTCCTAGATCCACAATTGGTAAGACCACGGTTGACTTTTGTCCTGCTATGAGCCAACGGAAAGTTTTAAGCTCCCGGAATGTTTTCTGTGTTGTATTTTATCCTTTTTACCTGAATAGAATATAACTGGAATTGCATTTAGGTAAAGTAAAAATAAAGAGGTGAAATAGACATTGTGTTACCTGAAGTTGATGGGTTTTGCCTGTAACCCCAGGTGTCAGGAGCTAGAGGCAGGTGGGTCAATATTCAAGACCAGCTTTGACCACACGGAATTTGAGACTAGCCTGGGATACATGAGAACCTGTCAAAAGAAAAGAGTAAAATAAAAGAAAAGGTGTAGGAGTTTGGAGGAGAGGAGAGGAGAGAGAAAAATGATAAAAGAAACTGGCCTTTAGAATTATGATTACAATAAGGATACAATAATGAATAAAATTATACTTTTCTCTTTTTGTTTTGCTCTAAATGCTACTCACTTCAAAATTTGAAAAATGGAGAAGGAGCTAAAAATCACACTGATGCACAATGGGTCAAAATAAAAGTTGCATAAGAGCAACCATCAGTCAATCACCATGTCCGTAACTGAAATAGGTACACAATCCTAAAAACACAGCAAGAAGAGATTACTGCTTTGGGGGAATGGTGACTGAATCTGAAAAGCATTATCAGAAAGCAAACTGAGATTAGAAGTAAGGTCTACAAACTCTTACATGTTCTGATTTTTTCAAAATGGTGTTCTAGTCATAACTCAGAATATGTGAAACCATGTAAACATAGAATGCATGCAAATTACACTTAGATGACAAATTAGATAATGGAAAATAAAATCATAAGTGCAAATGTATATTTCTTCCTCTTAATAATAATTGTAGAATAATTACAATCAAATTACATAATAATTGCAATAAAATTTCTTTCCTTTTGAATACTCTTGAAGCTCCAAGACTGTGCAGTGTCAATTTTTTCCATTTTGTTGATTTTCATTTGAAGCCAGTATCTTTTTTTTTGTTAAATGGGTCGTTAATAAAACCTATGAGGTAATTTTAGTTAACTGAGGCAAAGTGTTTAAAACTGTTGAAGGGAAAGCTACAAACAATGATTTCCCACACCTTTCCATCTTCCTTAGTTCTCTGTTTTCACTCAATGTTTCTATTCTTTAATGTAAAGAGGTAAAACAATCCATAAGTCATAATGGTGGAAAACCAACATAGTCAATAGATTTTCCTCATTACATCAAGGTATTTTCATAGATTCATTTTCACTAATTTTAAGATAAATTTTCTATGTGGGAGTTTTAATTTGAATAAGTGTGATATCTATGCAGTACGCAGCTTCTGATGATACAGTGTCCATCCCTTCCCAAGCTGTAGTGCTATTTTGCATTCAGATTTGTTTTTAATTACAGAATTTTCACATATGTACTATGTGACAATTTTCTTTCTGTGTTAACTTATTTTACTTAGCATTATGACCTCAATTTCCATCTGTTTTGTTGCAAACAACACCACTTCATTCTATCTAAGGCTGAGTAGTATTGCATTGCATTCCATTAAATACATGTGCCATGTTCTCCTACTGATTCATTTGTTGCTGTGAATCTAGGTTGATTTAATAGCTTAGCTTTTTGAAGTAGCACAACAATAAATATTGACAGTATTTTTAAACATCTTATATGTTGATCTCATTATTCTTGGGTCTATTCCTTCAAGTTGGCCAGCCAAGTCATATGATAAATCTATTTTTCTCATTTTGGGGGCACTTCTACACTGTTTCCTATAATGTTTATATTAAATTATATATCCTTTCAGTAGTGTAAATGAGATTCTTTTCCTCTATATTCCCACCAGCATTTGCTGTTGTTATTTTGCATATTGCTGTAGAGGAATTCTAATTGTAATAATCTCATCTGTAATTTTGATGCCCATTTTATTATTGTTTATGATTTTCAACATTTACTTCACATGAATTATTTGTTCCAAGTTTTATTTCTTCTTTAGAGAGTCTATTCAATTCAATTGCCCAACTTTGACCTGGAGTCATTGTGATTTCCTTTTTTTAAATTTTTTTTAGTTTCTTTATATTCTGGGTAGCAATCATCTGTGAAATAAATAATCAGCAATTTCTGGTCCCCATTCTTTAAGTTCTATTTCCAATAATATGATTGTTTTCTTTCAGTCGAGAAACATTTAATGTATTGTAATCCCATTTCTCTATATTTTTGCTTTTGTTTCCAAGTCTTTTGGAATCATATGCAAAAAATATAGTCTATGGCAATGATTTTAACTGTATTTTCTCTGTTTGGTTCTACAATTTTAGAATTTTATGTCATGCATTTAAGTCTTTCATCTATTTGGAGGAGATTGATTAAATGAAGTACTTAGAGAACAAGATTCAATGTTTTACATAAGTAATTCCAGTTATAAAATCAACCATTTCTTTGGGTGAAGAGATGGTTCAGTGGTTAAGATCACCCAACTGCTCTTACAAAGGACCCAGTTTCAATTCCTAGCACTCACATGGCAGTTAACAACCATCTGTAACTCCATTTCCAGAGGAATGCAATGTCCTCTTCTGACCTCTGCAGACAATGCATGACAGCGGTGCACTTACACACATGCAGAGAATACACTCATAAACATATAATTAAAAGAAATTGGAAATGAAATAAAATAACATATTTAAATAAAACCATTTCTTGATACAGTTTAAGTCATATTAAAACATAAGTACCTGACTTTCCATTTAAGTACATTTAAAGCAAATTAAAAATTACTATGATTTCATTATCAAATGATTTGGGTTTTAATTATTGCTGAGAAGTTGTAAATTGAATAGTTTTGAACAGATAATTTCATATTTAAAGGTTTTTTTCCTAAGACAATCATCTTGATATTAGTCTATAGACATTGAACAAAATTTCCTATCTACTTTGAAGTATTGAAGATAAAAATGAATTATATGAACTAGTTTTATTATCTGAATACGTTATTGAAATTAAGCTAAATATTAAGCTAAACACAATTCCCAAACTTGAAAACAGATCCAAGTTCTTCTGCATGGAAAAGAAAATTAAAGCAATTTGGGGGAAATAATTAGAAAATGTTCTGAACTACTCTCATGGGTGAATATTTTATCTGTGACTAGATGACACAGGGGCATCTATGTATACTGCAGTTTCATTGCTCTGTGACAACTTCCAGAGAAGTAAATAAAAACTACAAAATGCAGCACAGCTAAATGTGGAGCAAATTTAATAAGGCATGTGTTCACTTTCAACTATGTTAGACATCTATCTTGACTTTAGAAAATATTTGTTTGTTGTTACATCAACAGTAATTTTATTGCATCTTTAAGCAATCCATCTTTACTCATTCCTCTACACATGTGATACCTTGACAAATTAGTTCAAACTTAAAATCATAGTATATTCTCTAATTCATTTCTTTTAAAGAATTCCTAATCAATGATATTTAAATGAGAATTCATTCATCTGTAGAATTTGATGAACAAAATTGTGCATCATTTCATCTATGCAGTGCAAATTCTTTATAATACCTATTATATCATGAATAATACTCAACTAAAAAGTGGTTCGTGAAAAAAAAAAAGAGAAAATAGTATGTCAAGCATGGTGGTGCATGTCTTTAATCCCAGAACTCAGGAGGCAGTGAATCTCTGTGAGCTCAAGGCTAGCCTGGTTACATAGTAAGTTCCAGTCCAGATGGGGCCTCAAGGAGACTCTGTCCTGACAGACAGAGAGAGAGAGAGAGAGAGAGAGAGAGAGAGAGAGAGAGAGAGAGAGAGAGAACAGAGGGAGAAAGAAGCTAGGGTATAATTTAATACACTGAATACATACTTTACAGGTAAAATAAATAATTTTCTAAAATATTAAATATTAAATTTAATAAATAGAGTTGTAAGAGTTGTAGGTTTATATCTATCTTGTAAGCCCTCATGATCATACAAGATTAGGTCTTATCTGATAGGCTGGGTGGCTCCCATACTTGTTTCTTGAACGTTCCAAATATTTATACTGTTACTAAACAACATTTTATTGTATGGAGAAATAAAAACTGCTTACTCATTTGCACTACTTTCTGCACAAAAATTAGACTCTCACACAAATAGAAAACCATTGCTAGTAATACCAAAACTTTATCGAATTTGACTTTTCTTTAATCCAAGTAGCTGTTGCTTACATGGTCTTTCAAAATGCTATATTCTTTTTGGCATATATTTTGGTGTGTATATTGTCTTGTTTATGTTTTTTATTCCTAGCCTGACATTATATATATATATATATGTAGATATATAGGTATATGTAGATTTTTCAGGTAGTATTTTGTATACCTTTTCAATATTCCTTTATCATCAAATACTTCTTATATATAAATCAGCGCCAAAATAAATGCTTGTTATAACCGCTTTCTTGATTTTTAGTATTTTATTTTACATTTTCTTCTAAATTGCATATATTGTGTTAGGGGTTAATTTCAGAAAATTTAATGAACTCTAGAAACTTTTCTTCTTCATATTTTAATTATTATTTTTTATGTGTATGGGGTAGTGCCTGGATGTATATAAGTGAACCCATGTTAGAAGAAGACTTGGATCCTCTGAACTGGAGTTATGGATACTTGTTAGAAACCATTTGGGTGATGGAAATCGAACCCGAGTCCTCTTCCAAAGTAGCCAGTACTCTTAACTGCTGAGCCATCTCTCCAGTCCCAAACTCCAACTACTTTTCATAGAGTAAAGTTCTTAATTTGGGAGAAGCTAAAATGAATCTTTCTTCCTGAAATATCTATTACTTGATTAATCTTTTGCATCTTTGATTTTATATACATTCACACATATCAATAACACTAATTCCAATACATGAATTCTATTTTAATATTGTTGAAATATTTAAATTGTATACCAGTTCAATTAAATTTGAATTAGCCTTCATGTTTCAAACATTATATTTTATTTCTTCTGAAAGCATGTTTACAAACAAGGACTGTCTTTTATATATGAATGTCCAAGCATATTTTTTGTAAATTCAGTATTTACTAGTATCTTTTAAGTTGTATAACAAAAGTGCAAGTGAAGTATTTTGATTAATAGAATCAGTTAGATCAGGAATAGGATCAGTTAAGGAGTAACATGGGCAGCTGTAGAACAAATGTTCTGCTGAGCTCAGTATTGTCGTCAAATTGATTATATTATCTCCAACACATGTTTTAATATTGAAGTATGTTTTCTTTCCTTACATATTTCATCAACATCACTTCTTCTATCCATTAATATTTGGAAGTCTTTTGGGTGAAATTATTCTAATGTGAATCAGAGCAGTTATTTGTGAAGTTTTCTTTTCCTAAATTCACACCATTTGTGCAATGCACTTGTCAATTTTCTGTGAAAATTGAGAGCCCATTAGCTACCACAACTGCATATCCTTCAGAGAGCAATCCATCATATACAAAGGAAAGAGAAAACACAATAATAAGTAGCAATATGCACTGAAAATATTAAAATTATTCAACTCTCTGGTAAAAAAAATTATGTGTTCATCTTAAAGTGATTAAATTGGAATAATGGGGGCTGGAGAGATGGCTCAGCAGTTAAGAGCACTGACTACCCTTACAGAGGACCCTGGATTCAATACCCAGCACCCACATGGCAGTTACAAACCGTCCTTAACTCCAGTTCCAGGATAATCTGACACCCTCTTCTGACCTCCATGACATTGCACAACATGACTGCACTTTCATACATACAGGCAATATACTCATATGCATAAAATAAAAATAATAAATATTTTTTAAATCTCCTTTAAAATAAAGGACTACAAGCCCAAGATCTAGCTTGCTCTTATATTTCAGAATGATTGTATAATTAATTAATATAAGTAAATAATTCAGTGTAGAGCTTTTTCCATAATATATGTTAAAATATCTGTTTTACTAAATAAAAAGACAGGATTAATTTTAAGGTTCTGTTAATTGATTTCAAATAGCCAGTTCCTACTGCTCCCTCCCACCCTGTGCCTTTACTAACAGAGAGGAAGAGGATTTCTGGAAATTACCATGTGAAGGGAAACTTCCATTTGCACAGCCAAGTGTCTTTGGGTCCTGTGCTTATGTAATGAGCTCAGCTGGTGAACCAGCTCTCTGGGATATGTTGCCCTGATTTATGTGGTAGAGATTTACAACTCACATTTTTTTTTTATTAATAAATCAACAGTCAAAATAAAAAATTTAACTCTCCCAAAAATAAATAAATAAAATTGAATATCTGATCCATGTTTTACTCAAAGAGATGTATTTTGTTATAAAACTTAAGGTTCCTTTCAGTTCTTGTCAATTTGAAATGAAATATTTTAATATACTTTTATTAAATTTTTGTGGATTTCTTACAATAAATCTTAATCATATTTAGCCCCCCTTCCCTATCTGCATCCCTGATAGCCTGTCCAATGTCCCTCTGTGTGAGTTCAACACTGGAGCCTGTCCAGCATGTGTACTTCCTTTAAGCAGATCAACATTCCCTTACCCATCACTCATCCACTTCCAATCATTTCTTGCCAAAGTTGTGATCTATCCTTTTCCACAGATCTATGCTGGCTTTATCTAACTGAGTTTGCATGGACCCTGTGAATGCTGTAACCGTTGCTGTAAGTTCATATAAGTAAGGTCTCAGGAAGCTGTAAGAGTCTGTTCCTTATGATCAAGCACCTCCTCCCCTGGCTCTTAGTGTTCTGCCCACTCTTCAACAATGGTGCTTGAACCCAGGCTGGGTGAGGTTTAATATATGAGTGCTGTCTAGAAGACCCACACTCTGTAGTCCCTTATTCTTTACACTTTGGTCAGTGTGGCCTTTGTGTTCATCATCCTCTGTTGCACGAGGAAGCTTAGTTGATGAGAATTGAGAGATGCATTAGTATTCTCTCTACCTCCTGTTCCACACTATATTCCATGAGCCTTAGGTGTAGATGTTCCAATGCTGATGTGTCACAAGTGGTCACCGACAGACATTTATTCTCTATGTGTGACCAGTTGTGTAACTCCATGGGTTCTCCCTCATTTGTGGATCTTAGCACCAAATCCTCATATGTGATTATGTAGCCTGATGTAACTGTAGAAGACATTAAAAATTAAGAAACCATGGAAAGGGAAAGAAGGAGCCAGATAGAGAAGGGATGGATCATAGGAAACAGGTATTATCAAGGGGGAAATGGAGAAGATGGGGGTACTTTTACTGTGGTGGAAGGAGGAAGGTAGACAGGGAGAAAGTGAGAGAGGAGAAATAAATAATGCTAGGGTGTCACCAGAGTTTTCTTTGGGTCTCTTGTGCTATCGGGCCAACCATATAACATATCTTCATGTGCATTTATTATTATTGTGGGGTGGAGAGGAGTGACTTACAATGAAACAAACATCCAGTGCCTAGCTCCATGCTGCTCAGCTCCAGGCCACCAAGGTCTGTGGGGCAACTCGGAGCCGGCCATGCCAGATGGCTCCCACAGCATGCCCATAGGCACCACTAGCATCCACCCATGCATCTTGGCCCTACAGTCTCATTCTGGGTTAGTAAATGCCCCCCTCATGACATGGGTGAGATGCCAGGGCCTTCTTTTTTCTCCATGCCCACCGCCGCGGGTTCCCCACACCCCCGGCTTCGGGTTCCCCACACCTGCCCATGATTCCTGTGGGCTTGCAGCCTCTGTCCCAAGATGGCACCACAAGCCCCTCCTTCCGTGGCTAACTCTTTACAGTCAATTGTCCACAGCAGGCCCTGCCCCTTGCAGGAACCAGAACCTCTGGGGAACACATAAGGTGATGTGAAAAAACAGAGAAAAACATATTAGTTCAAAAGCCTACTGAAAAATGTAGGTAAACTGTAATATAGCTGGAGGCTATATTACAAGAAACACAGTGCCAGAGAGGAGAAAACTGCCTTTAAGTTGTTGATCAGGGAAAGTCAAGAAACTCCAAAAATTACACAGGATTTTGCCACAGTCCTTGACTATATCCCAGAACTTGAAGTTAAGACACTATTGCTGAAGGATAGGACGTACTCCAGATGGAGTGTTGGAGCTGGAACTGACTTGGAAGCCTCCTCCCTGAAGACTAGCTCCCATAGTTTCGGAGAACACTATGTGATCTGCTAAGGGAGAACCAACTTCAACTGTAAAGCCTAATGACTACAACAATGACTGCACAACAAACTATATTGCTGGTGTAGTGGCCCTTTTATTTAGGGAGTAATCAGCTTCCTAACTGGACTTAAATTTCACTCAGTGGGAGGGAACTCACATGTGGCACTGTAGCCAATAAACATAGCTGGAAAGGTCATAGGTCTTAGAGAAAACTCTAAATGTGTCACATCCCTAAATAAACATAATTTCTTACTATATGCTAAATATGGATCCTTATATCCTTATATTACAGACAAGTATGCCAGTCACCACTATCAGAGAAGCTTATTTTGCAACAGAGATGAAAATGAAATATTGCTTTGGTTTAATTATTTGTGAAAAAGTCAAATATTTCACACAGGGAGTTTTCTAAAATTTCAAATTACTTTTGTGGCTATTTCCCTCGATATTATGCTAAATTCATGTTTCCATGTTTGTCTTATATCTTATCCTCCCTAATATTCCAGAATATCTTGCTGCAACAAGAATTTATTAGTATACGTTTAGTCAACAGCTTGTTAATAAAAGACAATCATGATAAATTTTACGTATTTTTTGTCCTATATAAACTCTGGAAATTAGTAGAGCTCCAATTTACTGGAAGTCATATACATTTTAGCATTTGTCCACATGTAAATCCAAACATAAAAGCAATTATTAGAAATATTTATGCTTCTTAGACTTTTGTCAATATAGGTTGGTTTATAATAATTTCACTTAGTGCTTTTTTTTAAAGGAACAATGCACAAGCAGAATTTACAAGCATCGTGATTTTATTTATTTCTCACTTCCTCAGATTCATAAAGTAGTGTCTATTTTTACCAACTCAATGTCTAATGCAAGGGAGATTTGCATTTTCATTATCAATGATATGCAAAATCTAAATGTATTATTGCTAGTTTTGATTTAGTTTACATTGATAAGCCATTGCTAATTAGAGAGTCCTGGAAACATTTTTATGGATCTTCGCTTCATTGCTTCATTTGTTCAATGTGGCTTTTGCTTTGAATTCCCAATTGGCAGTCAGGATATTTGTATAGCTTGAAAAATTGCTTTAACCTGATGTCTGCTTTGGCTGTTCTTTCACATAGGGATTTATTTGTCTGTTTCTCCCCTCTGAATGTACTTTGCCAATGTTGTTATTCCTCCTCCACATACCTACAACTTACTGGCCTCAATTGCAGTTGTTTTCTGGAATTAAATCACCACTCAAGAAGTTTGTTCTCAAAATTTAAATACATTTCCATGTCTGACTTTTTCAACTAGAGTCTCTTAAATCATTTTATGGCTAGAGATTAGAACTATACATTGCCATCAAAATATCTTTGGCTATAAAACATTAGACTACTAATATTTCCATGGAGCCAGCCCTATAAAAATTTCAATTCTTTCAGCATTGGTACCTCCTCACAAAGTGCATGTCTGAGTTGGACACACCACAGTTTTCAATAACTGAGGGAAAGAACCCATTTATGCAGAGTCAAAAGTAGGAGCAAATCAGAAAACTATAATGGAAATATTCTATAGGAGCAGAAAATTGATTAACCCATTAGTCCCATAAGTTTCCAAAGAATAGAATTTGCTTAAGGTAGTGAGGAAACCACTGAGAGAGAGAGAGAGAGAGAGAGAGAGAGAGAGAGAGAGATACCAACATCTTTGAAAATCTCTATAGTGGTCATTCTATGCTTGATTAGTGTAAATATAATGAGTTAGACTACCCAGCAATCTGTAGATGTGGTAGAATGATGAAATCACAGAAAAAGGTAACAGAAGTCTAAGTTCAGAGACAACCAAGATAACTTGAAACTCATAGATCTGTGAAAATCATGTGTTTCCTTAAAAACAGGTAAATATTCAAAAATACTGCAACCTGATTATATAAACAGAGGCACAATAACTGATGAATATTATTTTTAATAGAATAAATGCCAAAATAAATGTCCTTATTTACACATGAACACACAAATAAGGATTACAGGAAATTCTCTAAGGTGAAGAACATGTGTTGATAGTGACACCAGTGTATACTACACCCAAACTCATCACATTGTATATAATAATATTTGCAGTTGTTACTTGCCAATTATATCCAATAAACCCTGAAAATTTTTTTAAAAAAAGAGTTATGAAATTGTGTAATTTCTGTTACTGAATGAAGGCTTCTTCCTGGAGCTGGTATTCAGGAGTATGTTTAGATACAGAGTCTAGGGAAATACTGGAGTAGGTTGACCAGGGTGACAGGGTAAGAAATACATTGACCTCTTGTGGGATTTCACAAGTTATCTAACTAGGAAATGAGATTAATTTGATAACAGAGATACATTTTCCCTCCCAAATCATTAGGTCCATATCAACCTATTCTAATACGTATTTCTAAGATCACCCTGAAAAGTCCACACAATGTGGAGCAAAACCATAATTCCAATGATTATATAAAGAAATTGGGTATTTTCAAGGATGCATACTATTTTATACTGAATTTATGGTAACCGAAAAGTGTCAGGGCATCTAAGTTTCTGAAACAGTAGGAAAAAAATGTAACTTCATCTCATGGATGTTTAACTAACAAAGGAAATTCTGACTACCAAAAATACATAATGCGCTGGATAGCTTAGTGTGTCAATTTGACACATCTTATTAGAGGGAACCTCGGCTTAGGAATTGTTTCCATTGGAGTGACCTTTGTCTATATCTATGGGGCATGTTCTTGATAAGTGATGTGGGTGGACCTAGCCAACTGTGGGCAGTGCCACTCCTGGGCAAGTGGTCCAGTATTGCAAAAGAAAGCAGGAGAGCTCTGAGGTTAGGAAAGCAAGCCAGTAAATAGCTGTCTTTCATGGTCTGTGCATCAGGTTCCTGCCTTGAGTTCTTGTCTTGGCTTCCCATGATGATAGACTGTGCTGTAAACCAAATAAACCATTTCTTCCCCAAGTTGGTTTTGGTCATGTTTTCATCATAGCAATAGAAAGCTAACTAGAACACATAGGTATCATGATTAAGCTTCAGTTTCCTTGGTATCATCATGTCTAACATCATTCTTAATCAAGAGAGGCAGCTTACAAGACACAGCTGCAGTTTCCATGGTTCTCTCACATTGAAGAACTTGCCTATCATTAGACACTGATTCTAAGATATAGTTGCAGTTTTCCTTGGTTACCTCATATTCAAATGATTGCCTACCTGTTCTTACTTCTTTCAATTTCTTGTTCACAGGTCTATAGTTCAGTATTTGATGTCCCTTTGAAGAACAGTCATGAAATATCAAAGAGTACTTCGACGTTACTTTTTTCTTACATACAAAGAGAAGCACCATGTCTTTCAGGGCTTTGATAGGATACTGTTGCTGATATGAATACCAGGAGCTAGAGGGATGATCATAGTTCTTTAAAAAGAGCCAAAGAACAAAGTAGTATGTTAAAAAAATTATTCTTTTAAGTTGAAGCAGCAACACCTAGCTCAATGTGATTATTTTCCATGGCACGAAGTTTAATATATTGTACTTGATATATCTGCAAAACCTGGAATTTCACTCTTGTTTTGCTCTGGAAAGTAGAGTTTATTAAAGAACAATCACATAAAAACTTAATAAACTTTTCTTTCCATCACTATCCTAGCTATCAATAATAATAATGATGATGTATCCTGTACTGACCAATACTAAGTAATGTTAGCAAAGTTAAAGTTTGATAATGTAGATCTGCCTTCAGTGCCTCATAGTAAACTGCCTATCCTACTTACGCACAAACTAAACAGTAGCTTTAGTTGTCAACTTCACACACCTGAGAAGAGGGAGTCTGAATTGGGGAATTTCCTCTCTTGGACAGGCCTGTGACCATGTTTGTGTGGCATTTTCTTGATTCCTGAGTGATATGGGAGGGCCCAGCCCACTGTGGGCAGTGCTACCCCTGGGCACGTTGTTCTGTGTTGTATAAGAAAGTAGGCTCAGCTTGGGCCAGGGGAGCTAGCCAGTAAGCAGCATTCCTCCATGGCCTGTGCTTCAGCTCCTGCCTCCAGGTTCCTGCCCTGAATTCCTACCTTGGGCTCTCTCCATGAGGAACTGAGACCTGGGAGATGTAAGCCAACTAAATCATTTCCTCCCCATGTTGGTATTTGTCAGAGTGCTTTGTCAAAACAAAGGAGAAACAAACCAGAACAATAGGTAATAGTGAACTCTATTCTCACTCAAAAGATTATTTCTAGTTTCGGGTCAACATGAAGTATTTCACACTAGGTAAAATAATGAATATTATAGTAAACTGTGCTCATACAATGCAGCTGATAAAACTCATTGAGATTGTCAGTAAGATTGAAGTTCCTCTTTAGTAAGAATGCTGTGAGTGTTGCACAAAAAAAAAAAAAACAGAAGAAATCACTCAGTCATTTTCTTTTTATTTATTTTTTACTTTACTTACTGATAATCCATGACAGTTAAACACATGAATAGAATGAATTTAAACTACTTTCATCTCCCTTCATTCTTTCTCATCTCCCTCCTTCTCTGGCTACAAATAACAAGCCACTCTCTTCACTTTCATGTCTTCTTCTGTGACCTACTGAATTGCTTTAGAGTTGCTTGCATAAGCCTGCATGGGAGCATGCTCAACAGATCAATCTAGATAATAATGAATAAAAAGGCATTCCCTCCCTAAGCAACTGCAGACTGCAATGAAATACTCAGGTAAGAGTGGGGCATCAAAGCTCATTTGATGAAATGTTGGTGAGCTCCAAACTGTGCTGGTCTTGTACAGGTAAGCTGAGTGAGTTAAGGAATACAATAGCTACGGCATACTTAGAAATTATCATTTAACTATATACCTTCCCATCCTCTGGGTGTTACATTCCACCATTCCTTTTTGCAATATTCTCTGAGCTTATGGTGAAACAGATGTTCCACTGAGAGTCACTTATTCTACCCTGACATATTCTTAGCATTTTGACCAGGGAGCACTCTGTTTGTTAACTGATATCCTTTGGAGTAAGAAGCACTCCTTACAGAGGCTGAGTCAGGCACTAATATTTGAATATAAAGGTGAATATCTAGAGGACAGTTTCATAATAAAATCTTTTAGATAAACAAAAGTAACAGGATTACCTCTACTGCCTTTGACTATCTTAGCCACAAGACCTTGACTAGGTTAAATGTTTTCTCTTTTGTGAAATAGGTCTCAAATCCAATCAGAAAGTAGTTTGTTACTTTCATAATAAGCAAGCCACTATGTAAGCAGAGACATCTTGCCAGGAAAGTTGTTGCTACAGCTTCTCATGGTTCCCAGTTGGGTAAGACTATTTAATGAACCCATAAACACACCTCTACAGCCCAACAACCTTCACAGTAATTCGCGGTACAGGAAAGATTGTAGGGAATAATTTTCCAACTCATTTAGCTTGATTTTCCTATGATGATATCAAAGCATATGGTATTTTCAGCAATTGGCTATTACCATCAAGTTTGTTGATGGAAGTATAAACAGACACAACCTCTAGAAAAATCAGTGTGGATTTTCTACAGAAGGATAAAAGAAGGAATGCCGTATGTAAGCTCTACTAATCTTGGACATATACACAAAAAACTCAATACCTTTTACCTACACATCCATGTTCTGTCCTGCTCATTCATAATAGCACGTTTCATGCCGTTCATTCATAATAGCAAGGAAATCAAATCATCTTTGATGCCAATCCATGGAAGAATGGACATGGAAAATATGATCCAGATACACAATGGAATTTTATCCAGATCAAAAGCAAAGTGAAATTATGAAATTTATGGAAAGTAAACGGAACTGGAAAACATTGTACTGAGTAAGGTAACCCAGTCTCAGAAAGATAAACGCTCATGTTCTTCCTTCTGTGTGGATTGAAGCCACAAAATTTTATGACACATGAGCCTAACTGTGAGTGCCTCTTAGAACAAGAAGTCAGAAAGAGGGGGCTGGAGAGATGGCTCAGAGGTTAAGAACACTGGTAGTTCTTGCAGAAGACCCGGGTTCGAATCCCAGCATCCACAAGGCAGCTAACAACTCTCTGTAACTCCAATCCCAGGGGATCCGACAGCCTCTTCTGATTTCCATCAGCATTGCACTGCAGGCAATACACATGTACACATAAAATAAAAATAATAAATAAAAATTTAAAACAAAGTCAGAAAGAGATTATATAATAGAGAAAAGGAAACAAGTGCCCTTAAGGGAACAGAGATAAAACACATGGGGCAAAAGAGGGAATTCTGGGGTGGAAAATTCTAAGTAGGGAAGGGAGTTCAGAAGGTAGGGCAGAGCCCTCCCCTCCCCCAAGCACTATAGTCTATTGCCTTTCCTTTCAGTCGCTCCACTCAGGCATGGCATTTCTCCAGTTTTTCTTATCATCTTATGTTAAAGAAACAAACTAATAGATTCTTTAAAAAGATCATTCAGGCAATTAATTTTAACACTATGGGCCCAGAAGTTTTGCTCCATAGTTCTGAACAATAAAGTGGATATATTTGACAAATGAGAGCTGAGACTTTATTAGATGTCAGAAAATAAACTGTTTACCTTTTTTCTGTCTCCCACATTGATTGTTCTAAAATTTCCTTTAATGTGAATAATACTTAAGGAACTAGTCAGCATTAAACAATCTGCTGTTTGTTGAGGAGCCCTCAACAATCCTGAGGATCTACACTACACTTCTTGTTTTCCTTTACAGATATTCCCCCAGACAGCCCACATACCCATTATAATGTTAATCCATAAGATTTGATCTAGGCTTCGCTACAAAGAAATATATATTAAGGGAACACTTCTCCTTCATAAATTGTGACATACTGAATTATTACATTCTTAAGATTTATTTATTCACTTTAACATTATTACAAGTGGTTTCCCCAAAGAGATTTACATTTAAATAAGTATATTTGTGGCAGAATTTCAATATGTTATTACCTCAATGATGAAGTGTTCTATTTCTTCTCGTACAACTTACTTAATCTCTATTAGGACTTATTATTATATCAGTTCCAAACTATTAGAATTGGTCATTAAAATTCATATTCTTGGAGCTAGTTTGATGGTTCACTTGATAAAGTGTTGCTTGTGTAAGCAAGAAGATCATAATTTTGATCCCAGCATCCGTATAAATTGCTTGGTATGGTAATATATGTTTTTAATCCCAGACCCCTGGAGTTCACTAACCAACCAGCCATTCAAGTAAATCAGTGAGCTCCAGACTCAGAGACATTTATCTCCAAAAGTGAGGTGGACACAGTTTGAGACAGCTTCATGATGTGCATTTCCAGCTTCTATACACATGCACACATGTACAAGCACACAAGAATATATACACACACACAAATTAACAGGATTTCCCAATACAATTTAGTGTCATGAAAACTCACATTGGTACTCATCAGATCTCTAGATTTTCTAATATTTGTTTTGGTTTTATTTGAGTCAGTCTCTCTGTAATCCTAGATGGCCTAAAACTCACTATATCTAACTGGCTCACAGATCTCTCCCTGTTTCTGCAATCCCAGTGCTAGGATTAAAGACATGAGCCACTACATCTGGAAATATCTTTAATCTTAAAGATGTTTTATGTAATTAACATTAGAAAACCAAAAATGTTCTGCAGGCTGCAGAGCTCTTATGGTACCTAAATCCTGAGTCTCCTAGAGTACATGGAAAAAAGAAATGTCTCTTGAGACACAGCATGTAGACATTTATCTATCTATATATCGATGTACAATAATGTGTTCCAGCCTTCCTTGTTGAGTAAAAACAATCTTTCTTTCAATAAAGACATTTATATGGTATATCATGTACAGATTTCCTGCAAAAATAATTCAATTTTTTGTTTCAATAACTCAACTTCTCACCCACCATTGAGTTCAGACAAGGTAAGAAATGTTTAACTCCAATCCAGAGAAATAATTTAAAATTTCTTTTTTATTTTATGTGTATGCATGTATTGCCTGCATGTAGGTAAGTGCACCCATGTCGTGCAATGCCCGCAAAGGTCTTAAGTGTCTGTTGGATCCTGTGGGACTGGAGTTTCGAACAGTTGTTAGCTGCCATGTGGGTGCTGGGTTTAGAACCCAGCTCTTCTGCAAGAGCAACCAGTGTTCTTAACCACTGAGCCATCTCTCCAGCCCCTAGAGAAATAATTTTTAATTTGTCCCCAAGGGTGACACAACCACAGCAAAATAGCTATCATTATTTTCAATGTGTATTGGCTATTTGGAAGAGGAACAGTAGAAATCGGTTGAAAGTGTATGATATAAAAAGCACAATAAAGATTCAATAAAGTTTTATTTTTATTAGTTGTTTGTAATTTAATGTGCTCCCTGAGTCCTTGGATCAAACAATTTTCTTCATTAGTTGACTTAAGACTAGATTCAATAATTGCAAGTGGTCAATTCAGCTGATGGGCTAGCATCTTTCCTGGAAAACTAAAAGAACAAGTATGAAGTATCAGAGAAATGACACACTAAAATGCATTTATTAATTGGAATATTCAATCTAATCATTTTCCTTTTATGGTGCAGAAGCCAATTAATTTAAAATAAACTATTGAAATATTGAAAACTATACTAATCTTGAGCAGAATAGAATTTAAACTTAAAGATTGCTTCTTCGTTTACATGTCTGCTGAGTGAATCATTTTCGTACTTTCCCTAATTTCTTGTTTTTACACAACTTGCATATGTTAGTTTTTAGCTTGCACTCCATCTCTGCCCAGGTCTGCTATACTCATATAAAGAGTTCTGGAGATGGCTGACCTATCAAATTGTTTTAGTAGGAGTGTAACTTAATTTACATTATCCCATAGTGATAGAAAACTACTTAGAATTCTATCTCTTTCATTATTGACAATAGTCTTTATTTAAACAAGGGACAAGAAAAGCTGATGAAAAACTCATGTCTGTGTGGAAATTTCATGTCCCTTTTCATTCTGCTACATTCAGTCTCTATTCTTTTTGTATCCAAACACTCATTCTCTACAGAATACATAATGCATAGTCCTTATTAGGTTGGCTTTCAGTTAGTGAGCCAATGGGAGGAAAAGGAAAGACTAGAGAGGAAGTGTGGAACAACAGTTTCTCTCTCTCTTCTTGCAATACAAAACTCTGTGCCTATGTCTGTTCTCCTAGCAGCACCGTGGACAAACTTCTTCCATGTCTCTAACTCACAAGACCCTAGTAGTATCATTTCCTTCTGTTGGTCTTAGGCCAGGAAGGCATACCAGTGACTCAATGCTTCACTGCCCCTCCTTGTTTTCCTGAACTCTGTCCTGTACTTTGCCCCCATTACTGTCCATATTCTCTTTGGAAAGATTGTTGAAAAATCTATGGAACCTTTTCCTGACAGAACCTTGAGAAATACCCCCTAACATTTTCTGTAACACATTTTTGCAAAGGTATGTAAGGATGAGAGCTGCCAAGTGTACAGAGATTGTGTTCTACCTTTTTTAACCTTAACCTTGGTCATACAAGGTTTCTCAGTCTTTGAGCTCTTCAAAAGAATCTATATAAATCCAAGGCTCCTACTTTAAATCCTTGTTTCCTTTGAACTTGCTAAAGTTCAAATCCCTGCAACAGTGCCAAGCAGGGGGCCTGCGAACAGTACTCTGCTGTGTTAATAAAAAAGAACAGAAAAGAGACGATAAAATAATGAAGCAAAAGGCCAGGAGATGTGACTCAATTCTGAGTTTGTGGTGTTTGCAGGAGAGAAAAGATCAGTAATAAAAAAGTGGCTTGAAAGCTCAGATTTTACCAAAAGTATTATCTTTTAAATTTCACTTTAGTGATCATTTGTTTGTTTTATTTATAGGCAATTTAGATTTATATGTATATTTTCATTTTTAACTCATTGAAACCTCAAATACCATAATCTGGATAGCATTGTCCTTTAAATTTGCACAGTTACAAATAGAAAATATAAATGTTTTAATCTTGGTGGGTACTGAAATCAAAGCGACAGTAGAATTGTGTCGTTTTATAAAGCAAAGAAATGCTGGCCTTATTATTTTTAACACTTTGATCTGCCCAGCCAAATAGGTTAATAAAATAAGAGAGCCAGGGTGGATTTCTCTTCCAGCAGAAAGCCTGAAAACAGAGTTCAGTTGGACAATTCTGAGCCATTATAAGATTAAAAAGCTGTCTACAGCTGAAAGGGAAGTTTTATCCACATGAAGCTCCAACAGAGTGGTGATGGAAGGCCTCCCAGCCCTGCTGCTGATATCTCTGAAAGAAAGGATTTAATGACTACAATATCTTGGTTGGATATGGTTGGGAAAGTGAACTTTCTGATAGTTTTCATAGAAGTAAAACTAATAACCTATCATTAAAATTAACCAACATAAAAGATAAAAACAGTGCGATTCATTGGGGCTGCAGAGAGATCCCGAGCTCTTTTTGTTGATGTTGTATTCATTATGTGCTGCCAAGCTACAATGAGAGGGAAAAAAAGACAACCAAGACTAAAAGTTTTAAATTAGTCACGTGATTCAATATACAGATACCAAACATTAATTTCACTTTTATTTTGAATCCTTTTGCATAGTGAAGTATATGTTGAAAATTCTATTCTTTCTATATCTCATTTTTTTCCAGAAACATTAATAAGAGATGCCATATGATATTAAGTTAATGACAACTGGCCAACAAACATTTTGAACTTAAAGGAAAGATGTGACTCAAGGATAAAGGAATAAAAAACAATGTCCACAGGGTTTTTATTTATTTATTACTTTTTGAATTCTTGTGATTTTCATAAAATATATTTTGATGTTATTTAGATTCCCCAACCACACCTCGTCCCACTACCCCTGCCTAATTTAATATACTACATTACATTTATAATACAGTCTATATAGTCTGTTTTGTGTTCCTAATCATCCTTCAGTGTGGATCCATCCACTGCATCTACCAAGAGTTCCAACTCTGTAAGATACTATCTTTCTCCTGCAAGCAGTCATCAATTGCCAAATGTTCCTTAGGTTGGGTTGGAATTTCTTACCCAGTTCTACGTCTATGCTGGGATTTTGTCTGATATGGGCTTGCATAGGACTTGTGCATGCTGTCAAATTTGCTATGAGTTCACATGAGTAACTGACAGGCTGTCTGAAAAACTGTTTCCTTGTATTCATCTTGCCCCTCTGGCTTTTATAATCATTGCATCTCTACTTCTGCAATGATCCTTGAGCATTGGGAGGCAGAAGTTTGAAGCAGGTGTCCTATTCAGGGTTCCATCTGCAGCATGGGAAACTTTTCTGGTGAGAGTTGAGAGTTGTATTCATCATATGTTTACAGGTTGCATTTAAGATGTGTCATGCAGGGTTAAGTGAGACACAGGTACTTACTCTCTGCCTTAGACAAGTTGTTGAATTCTGTCATAGTCTCCATCTGTTGCAAAAAGAAATTTCTTTGTTAATGGGTGAAAAGTAATACTTGTCTGTAAAGAGTATGCATATTTATAATACAGTAAAGAAATTGCATCAAGTGTTCTTTTAAGTAGTTTTCTAGTTCTCCATTTGATAGAAAATATTTTCACCAACAAAAACTTCCCCCAAATGAATACTGTAGTTTGACAAAGTCAAACTAAGTAATGGGAATCAAAATAATTTGAAGATGGAAGTAGCTCAAATTCTCATCTTATTCTACAATTTTAAAATATGTAAAGGATATCAGACTCTTGATCACTGAATGAAAAATGTTTGGCCGTCAGGATAGTAAGTATTGGCCAGTGTTGCAGTCCACAGTAGGTGAAGCCCAGCAGAAAGATGTTTTAGGCATTGTAGGCTATGCCTTTAAAGGCAGTTGTGGGGCACTGTCCCTTTCCTTTCTGATATTCTTTCCTGTTTGAGGAAGTAGACAGTTTATATGCACTTGCCATAATGCCCTATTTCATCAAATGCCCCAAACTAAAGATCCAGTAAGCACTTTTCCTGTAATTTATTAATTTATTATTAAAATATTTAGTTTTTGTGGCAGAAAGATGATTCATTAAATCATATCATTTTTCAGTGCACATAAATATAAATTGACAAATGTCAGATGAAGATTTATAAATGATAAAAATTCAAAATACTGGGCAAACAAAATGATTCTCTAAGTGAAGGCACTTGCCATCAAGCCTTACTACATGAGTTCTGACCCTGCAACTCATAAGATTTAAAGAAAGTAGAGACTCCCCAAACTTCTCAGAACTCCATGTGAATACTGAAGTTTACACACACACACACACACACACACACACACACACACAAACACACACAAATAAATACATAGATAAATGTAAAAATTCAAAAATTGAAAAAACAGACTGCAAAACACTACATTCTTAAGATCTTTCCTTTACAGATTTACTTAATTACAATGCAGATATATATATATATTTTTACATCTTTATCTTACTTGGAAGTCTTGATCGCTTTCTAGGTTATGTGAAAATTCTTATAGTATTGAACAATTCACTCTCATGTTCATAAAATACAGAAAATAATGTTTTAATTAATGAGGCAGTATAAATGAATACACACATATATGATGTATATACTATTCAACAGTTAATTATATTGTTACTATTCAATAGAAGTAGAAAACACCAAAAATTGAATATTTCCCCCGTGAGTTCAAAAATGTAAATTGTACAGTCTTAAAGAAATTGAGGCAAATTTTCCAGCTATTCATCTTACAGAATCTCCCTCTCCTTCAAGTACCTTCATAGTTCTACTCCTGGAAATATCTTTGATTTCACTGTCTGGTTATAATTATTTTCCTCTGATAAAATAATAAACAGAAAAGTGGTGGTGGCTGAAGAATATGCATTTACCTGTTCCAAATACCATACTTACTTCTTCCTTATGCAGAGAGAACTATAGGGAACTATAGAGAACTATAGTCTGGTAAACAAACATCTTCAAGCTTAAAATGGCATATTCTCTTTTCCTTTAATATGACATTCAACACATAAAAACTGTGAACCAAAAATACCCAAATTTAGAGCTATTATTTAGAAAGCACAACATCAGAATAAAATAAAATGGACTCAAATATATTTTGATATCACAAATATATTTTTCTTCCCCATACATGAGAAGGTATAAGAGTTGATGAGGAGATAAGAATAGACACAGAGGTGAGAATCAGAATAAACAGACTTGATTTGTTTTGTTCTTTGAGACAGGGTCTTCTTGTAGCACAATCTGAACTGGAACTCACTTTATAAACCAGGCTGATCTCAATCTCATAGATATCTGGCTGCCTCTGTCTACTGAGGTTGAAATTAAAGGCATGCACCATCACACCCAGCTGAACTAAAAACATTATCATGGGCAAATAGATGATGCAAGGCATATAGATGACTGCTTCAGACATATCTGTATTATAAATTGGCCATGAACACAAATGGGGAAGAGACAAATGATGTTTTCATACATTTTTCTTCTTGTACACTTCTGTTTTTTCAGTATTGTTGAACAAACTTCATGGTTTTGATTTTTGCAATGGCTTAGCTGAAGGATTGGGCAGCTGATTACTGCTGGGTGAGGAAGAACTGATTTTCTTTAAGGGAGTGACTCCAGATAAGCTGAGTAGACCCCAGTGGATGAATGTGTACTGAAGCGTCAAGGGATAGCAGCTTGACTTGATAGCCTTAACATATATGACAGAAAGCATGAAATCTGGCATTTTAGAGAAATGAATGCATAATAACCTTACTTATCTAAGTGTATTTAAATAAAAGGCACAAATCAATCATGAAAATAAGAAAAGTTGTTCTGGTGTTTCTGCTACTTCAGTGCCAATTCCTGATGTTGATGTCTTAGTTCTTTAGCCTCTTCAATGTGGGAAATCCTCAAAGGTGACTAGTTCTTTTCAGATTTTGAATATACTACTGAACACATGATAGTTGACCAGCTGACTAAAAGGTGTATGTCTGTTACTTTTAAGTTGTTCTAGTCATAAACCGCTATCTCTAAAATCACAGATATGCAGCTGTAGAGATGGATCAGCAGTTAAAAACACTGACTGTTCTTGCAGATGTCCTGGGTTCGAATCCTAGCACCCACGTGAGCTAACAACTGTTCGTAACTCCAGTTCCAGGGGATCTGACAGCATTTCTGTTCTCCACGGGCATTGCATGACACGGGTGCACTTACATACATGCAGGCAATACATGTATACACATAAAATAAAAATAATAAATAAAATATTTTAAAATCGCAGAATGACCTGCTGCCCATTTCCACAATTCTATGCTGGGATTTTATCTCCATGTGTTTGTATGGATATTGTGCATGCTGTCACCATTGCTGTAAGTTCACATGTACAAGGACCTGTGGAATTTTAAGAAAAGACTAAAATAATTTTTTCTTCAATTTATAGTTCAATGATTTTTTTGTGGATTTCATAAATACATCTTAATCACATTTAGGGCCCAGATTCTATCTGCACCCCCCATTGTATGTTATAACAAAGAACAGGGTCCAGCTCAGGCCTCCTGCCATAAGGAACGGGGAAAGGGTTTCTGCATATGTGATGGCCCAGTGCAGTCAGGCGTGGCAATGACAACCTGCTAAGAGATGATCTGCCCGGAGACAGGCTGCCACTGGATATCGTAGGACCATGTGGGAAACCATGATTGGCTAGCCAACCCCTTATAACTCCAAATGCTTCCCGGAATAAACAAGTCTGCAGCAGCTTGCCCTCTGCTTGCTTTCACCGAACTCCTGGTGTCTGTGTCATGACTCGGTGCCTTTCAGCCCCATGTCCACAGGGACCCTGTGTCCCCCTTCAGCTGGCTCCAGAGGAAGACAATAACACCCCATAGCCTACCCACAGGATTTCATGCATTCTGTTATATATGTTAAGGCTTATCAAGTCAAGTTTTTGTACCCAGATGTCCCTTGGTGTGAGTTCATACACTGGAGCCTATTCATCCTGTCTAGAGTCACTCTCATAAAGAAGGTCAACTCTCCCTCCCTCAGCAGTGATCAGCTGCCAACAGTTCCTTAGTTAAGGTTGTGGCCTCCTGTTCATTTCCCCAGTTCTATGCTAGTTTTTGTCTGATTGAGTTTGCATGGGTATTGTGCATGCAGAGATAAATAATTTATTGGCAAGAACACTAATGATATATCAAACAATTCAAAGTACAAAATATATACTTTAAACTCTAGGTACAATGCTACAGCACAAATCT
This sequence comes from Nannospalax galili, assembly GCF_000622305.1. Classification (NCBI taxonomy): domain Eukaryota; kingdom Metazoa; phylum Chordata; class Mammalia; order Rodentia; family Spalacidae; genus Nannospalax; species Nannospalax galili. The sequence goes on along the minus strand of NW_008352267.1, from coordinate 6,080,985 downwards.
CTAAAACTTACAGTCTTATGTAACTAAATCATTGACTAACAATGCTGTATTTTTGCTACACTGAGTATTTCATAAATTCAGTTACATTTCCATATTTATTTTGACCAACAATTGTTATTGTTAAGATGTGGAAACAAATAAATGTCCATCTGCAGATAGCAAAGTAATAGAATTGTGGCCTATGCATACAGTTCGGTGGCATTCAGCTTTTAATGTTAACTCTGCTGTTGTGGATTGAATGGTTCTGTGATCCCATATTTATACATAGAAACTCTACTCATTTGATTGTTTCTGTTTTAGAAATTAAGAGAGGTAATTAGTTGATGAGAATGAGCTCTCGTACTGTGAGACTTTGCTTTTTCTTTATTTTTCTACCATATTTGGATATAGCAAGAGGCAGACTAAAAGCATGATTCTGACCAGGAAATATATCAGCAAGCACTTTGAGCTTCAATTTCCACACTCAAAACTGTGAGAACTATTCATTGTTTAACACATCTAGTTTATGTTTATCCTGTTACAGAATCCTGAATTGACGCAAATATCTGACATTTTTATGACACAGATTAACCTGGAAGACATATTGCTATGTGAAATGAACGAGTCATAGCAAGACACAAACTTAATGATGACATTAATGTGAAGTATCTACAATGCTAAAAGCAAATGATTGAAACCTAGCTTTGTTTTAAAAGTTTTAAGTCTACCTATGTTTGGGTTGGTGAGATGTTCAGTAGGTAAAGGCACTTGCCACCAAGCCAAACAATCTAGGAGAGAGCAGACTCTGGCAAGTTGTCTTCTGTCTTCTGACATAGCCAATATTCTAGCTTGGACACTTAAGCAAACACACACACACACACACACACACACACACACACACACACAGACAAAAAAAACAGGGAGAAATAGAGAGACATAGTGACAGAAAGACAGAAAAAGTGAATAAATAAAATAAAAATTAAAAACTAAATGCACTCAGAGCATTTTATATATATATATACATGAATGTATGCATATGCAATAACAATTCTCAAAGAAGAGGGTAAGAAATTGAGAGGAAGCAGGAAACCCTTGGAAGGAGTTGGAAGGACAGTGGGAGAGGTAAACATGATGCAAGTACAATACTTATGTATGAAATTCTCAAAAAACATAAGAAAAAAATACAGCTAAGTTTTATGGTTTAGTGTTTTCTTTAGCTGATGCACTTTTGAATCAGCTTTCCCCAGTTCTCAATCAGGAAGGCCTATATCCTTACATATATTTATGCTTCCCTATGCGAGGTCACTTGTGCAAAGTGAAGGCTTTTCTTAGAGCTATGGGGAATAAGTTGGGTAGCAGATATTAGTTATTTTCATTTTCTGTTCTATATGCTATTGAAAGCACATTTCAAATCCCATTTGTATATTTAAAATGCTGAGCAATGGCAATATGCTTTGATATGTTATACAAAATAATTGAAATGAAAGCTTTATGTACATTTCACTCAAGTAAGATATTTTTACTCCTTTTTATTTGATACAATCAAATAAATTTTCCAAGTTTTTTTTCGGTTGTAGATTTAACTTTGCTTGAGGAAAAAGAAGAAGCTTAGCTCATGACACAGATGTTTAATTTTAATTCTAGGGCTTTTAGTCTATTCTTAGTGTCTGACATAATGGCACAGGAAGCAATGATCTGAGAAGTCTTAAAAATACAAGAAAAGAGCATCAATTATGGGCAGGTTGGATTCAGTCAAATATTACAGGAAGAGGAAGTTACTGAGGACACTGATAGGTCTGATTTAGTGAAGACTTTTTACCTGACTTAGGGGCTTTGCCTAAATATTCCTCCATATCTGATCTTGCTTCATCTTCCCTGAAGCCTCATAGGTCCTCCTGCTGGTCACACTGAGAACCCTCAGCATCCTTTGCAGTCCTCTCAAACTCATATTGGACTTTCTCTTGATGTAAGAGGGTTCAATAACTGAGGTTCAGAATGGCAAAATATATTGGACATAATGCTGCCTTAAATTATCCCACGGTGTACTTCAGCAAGTTTTGAAACCTCATTATAAGCTATTTGCCTATGTCCCTTAAAGGCTATGTTTCATTTATTCATTTTTTCAAATGAATAAATTATGTAATATCAGAGATCTGATAGAATTCATAGAATGAAAAATCCAAATTCATATAATATTTTTATTTATGGAACTATGTCATGGCTAGATTGGTACAAGAAAAGAAGCATACATGCTACACAAAAATACTGTAGGCCAATATTTTATGAAAACTTTCATAGTCCTCCATGCAGTGCTGTAAGAATTTAATAGATTCCAACAGTCTAAAAGAGAGTCAACTCACTGGATTCTCTTGATTGGTTATTAAATTAATTAGAATGTAGGTGTCTTTATGAGCAAAAGTTAGGGTTTGGAGAGCTGGCTCAGCAGTCAACAGCACTGACTGCTCTTGCAGAAAACTTGGGTTCGGTTTCCAGTACCTAGATGGCAGCTAAAAACTGTCCATGACTCCAGCTCCAGGAAATTGCTGCCTTCATGACACAGGTGCCTTATGTACATTCAAGCTATACACTATACATAAAATAAAACGATAAAGAAAATATTTTTTAAAAGAGAAAAAAGGGTGAAAAATAACTGAATTAGATTTCCACATGTAAGGTAGAATTGTAACAACTTTATCAATCCATGTGTACTTTATTATTGTTTATAAATAAATGGGGTCTGCATTGCTATTATTTTCTTCTTTCCTTTGCCAGGCACATAGCTTAGAAAATGACATGTCATTATTTTTCTTATGTATTGGTAAGCTAGAAAAAAGGCTTGACTGAAATTTTTATTGCTATTCAAACTCTGTATTGACAGTTATACTTACTGAACTGAAAACTTGTTCTTTAGTTTTTTGAGATAGAGTTTTACTATGACCCAGCAGACCTGGAACTGGATGTGTTGGCTAGCTTGTACACAACTTCAAAGATAGCCACCTGTCTCTGCTTCCTGAGTGCTGAAATTTAATTTGTGTACTACCACATAGAACTGAATTTAACATACAACTATATTACAGTAATTCTAAACATTAAATATTATCTAATTTGGAAGTTTTATTGAGAATTGCTTTAGGTTGTATTGCTCATATTTTTAAATAAATGGTAGCACTAATAATATTTGTGAGCTGATAGTGAGTTCTTTATTTGTTCTAGCTAACACAAGTACCTAGAAATAAACAAACGTTGTAAATAGGAAAAACAATATGTAATTCGCACTTAGGACACTGTCCATCATGAGCTATGAAATATATCTTTCAGTGTAATGGAGATTGTAATATGTTCAAAAATTGATGTGTAGAATTGTAAATATTCCTGTTACCCTTTGAGGCTTTAAGTTCCCTAATTGTAATTTCCCTGCTCAGAAATTTATTTCCTATTCTACAATGATAAATGTTCTAAACAATTTGATTTTGTATCAAATTCAATAACAAAATGTATATGGTCAATTTTTATTCAATTAATTACTGAAGATATAGAGAATGTAATTGAATTGATTTTTAGAAATGAAATAGTATCTATAATTATGCATTTGGAGAAAACTTAAAAGTAAATCAGGATATTTTCCTAACCAAAACTTTACAAGCCAGAGGGGAAAAGTAAGTGCTATAAAACTGATACAAATGGATTAGGTTCATCTTAAACAATAAATTTATCACATGTGTGATAGTGTCTATTTTCTCCTTTAGAATTCAGTAGTAAATTCAGATGAACCTGAATGGTGATAATGATGATGATTAAAAAAAAATCAAGCTGAGTCAAGATACAGCTGGGCAACAACACCATAAAAATATTCAAACTGTGGGAGTGGGCACCTTCATCAAAATCTGTTTGTCACTATGTATCCAAAGTGAGGACTTACACTTAGAAGCACTGACTCTATTTAAGAAGAGAGTTGTACAGAGAAAGGGAAAATATGAAAAGGAGTACTGTGATTCATTGTTAACTAGACACTATCCAACTAATCTGAAATGGAAATCTCACTGAGGCATTGTCTAGATTACGTTGGCTGTAGGTATGTCTGTGGGGGATTATTTTGATGATTTGAGGTGGGATGGCACTGTAGGTGGCAATGTTCTCTAGGAATGGGAACTCAGATTGTACAAGAGTGGAGAAAGTGAGCTAAGAAATAACTGGCAGTCATTAATTCATTTCATCTACTCTTGACAGTAGGTATAATATGATGGGTACTTGAGTTTCCTGCAATAATGGAATGGAACTTGAAATTAGAGCCCAATCAACTTCATTCCCCTTTAAAGGTGCTTTAGGCAGGGAAATTCATCACACTAGCAGAAAACAGACTAAGACAGGTAGTCACAGGGACTGAGAGTAATTGCTTATTCTTTGTTCATGTAAGTAAAAATATTTTAAGAGGTGGAGAAAATGGAAATCAAAATGAAATAAATTATTTCATACAGACCTAGATAACTAAAATTCCCTTTAGTAACTTTCTGTTCCCAAAGATAAAGAAAATCTGCAGGAAAAAAATATGCCAACAGTTCCAGCTTCACAAGGCAGCAGTTGCTGAGATAAAGAAAATGTGAGTTCAAGGATCTATGTACACCTATATTTATATCTATCTATATTATTATGCGTGTTTATGTGTGGGCATATCAGTGGTCTACATTACACCAATATCTAGAGCATCATTATTGCAGCATGATTCTTTCATAGAGATAAAAATTCAAGTTCTTTTTCCTTTTAACATTTTCATGGATCCTAACTTTTCCAAGCACAAGTCAGACTCCATTCAAGCTGGAATGATAATGTTTCTTTTTTCCTTTGAAATAACCTCTCAAGATCTATTTCAAATTTAGTCAGTATTTTACACCTTGTCAAAGAGAGAAAAATGAAAAAGAAGGTCACTATTTTGTTCCAAAATTGGATGGCACATTTAAAGTCCATCTCAAATTAAAAGTTCACTTTTGAAACCATCTATTTCAACCTAAAAATATGTGCAGAAAAATCTAGCATTGAATTTCCCATGGTTTCGAGCTCTATAGTATAATGGGTAACCTCATAGAGCTTCTCGGAAGTTTTGTGCTCCTATTCCGGTGACAGTGACTTCCATTCTCAACTACCCAGTTCATCAACTTTAATACGCATTTCCACAAGAGAACTTTCTATTTCTACCGTTTTTAGTTATTAGTTTTTATGAGACATGGTCTCACTCTGTAAGTCTACCTGGCCTGAAGCTTACTACACATTAAATGCTGGCCTGAATTCACAGCAATTCTCCTGCTTAGCCACAGTTATTCAGGCATTACGAAGATAAGTTACCACACCTAATTTTATATTTTAAATTTCATATTTTTATTTCCTATATTGGATATAGAAACATTATTATTGAATCACCATCTTAGAGCCTATATTGAAGATTTTTGACTAGTATTAACCATGAAACAGTTCGACAAAAATTTTTATAACATTTTTTAAACTGAAAACTTAGGCAATATTTTAGAAACTAATTTAATTTTACTTATGTGTCTAATGTTAAAGGATTTATGATTTTATGTTGGACTATTTGGCAAGTATTTGTTGATTATTTCTTATTTGATATTTTAAAAGCTAAGAAATGGGAAAAACATGATGGCAACATAGCTATAACTGTAGGATTGTTTTATCAAATTATAGTTTGTGAAATATCACATGTATTAAGACATATGAACTGAGGTTTATAACCTTTTTTTTCATATGTCTAAGAAAAATTATCCTTGCTTCTTATAAATAATGTTAACACTTAAACATTATCACTAAAAAGTGTGTATATTATGTTGGATCCATGAGAGTAAGTCTTCAAAATATTCAATTTAAAATTTGGTTTATGTTAAATGTTATTATAAAATATAATATGAATACTATAAATAATATTTAATGGTGTAAAGAGTCTGATTTGTGTCCCTAAATGTCCTTTAGTGTGGGTCCATTCACTGGTGTCTCATTTACCTACCAAGACTTCAGTTCCTGTAAGAAATTGTCTCCTCCCTCCAGCTCTTAACCAAGTAATATGAATATAATATATAATTCTTTCATTTGTAGTATACCTAGATGTCCACAGTATCTCATTAGATTAGCATTTTTGATTTGATTCTTAAATTTATTTTGCCCCATAGTAATTAAAATTTTTATTGTCTATTTTGGCAAAAGGAAATAGGAAAAAGTCAAATACTAACAAATTTTAAAAGGAAAATATGATTTAAAATATTTGTAGAATATACAGCATAAATAAATTGTAACCCACCAAAAAAAAAGACAAGAAATTTTAACAAAGGTGTTACTTTGCAGTGTGAAGCATTTTCTTTTAAGATAGTCTTACTATTAATTGCTAAATAATTTCAATAGATTAACAAAGAACAATAACATAATTACTGCAAAGCAATTATTGGACAAGGATAAAATAAATTACTAAAGCATAGAAAGAATTATATAATGATACTATTTTTCCACATACTCAATAATAAACATTTGTTTGGATTTACAGCTCAACTAAAATATCAGAAATATGTTAAGAGAAAAGAAAACTTTAATAACTATTTTTATTTCTTTGAGAAGTTAATGGAATGTATTTTGATAATACTCAAATCCCTTACCCCCTCTTTATTCACACCTTACTACACACCTCTAACTTCATGTCCTGTATTTTTATTTGTCTTTTTAAAATGTCTATAGAGTCCATCCTGTTTCCAAAATGCATTTGGGTATGGGTCTGTTATTTGGGCTCTAGTCAACCCATGAGACATCACACCACTAAGGAAAATTGGCTCTCCCTCTCCCAGGATCTATAACTTTCCAAAAGATCCTCAGCTAAGATCAGGTCTTCCTGCCTACTTCCCTCATCCATGCTGGGTCCCTATCTGGGTTGGGTTAGCACAGGTCCTGTGCATGCTCTCATAAATGCAGTTGCTCAACTGCCCTCCAGTGTCCCAACAACACATTTTTCTTTTATTCATCTACCACCTCTAGCTCATACAATCTTTCCATACCCTCTTCAACTTTGGAGGAGTTGGTGCGATACAGATGTTCCATTAAAGCCTGGGCACTCTGCAGCCTCTTATTCTCTGCTTGTTCAGTAGTTGTGTGTCTGTTTTAATCTCCATTTGCTGCAAGAACATTCTCTAGTAAGAGTTGAGAGATGTGTTAATCTATACATTTAAAATGTTGTTATGAGTCAGTTTCTGTTAAGCAGAATAATCAGTTAGTTCTCCCCTCTGACCTGTGATCTTTCCAGCCACATGTGCTTGGACATGATAACATTATCAGGTATGAATCCCATCTTGTGAAGCAGGGAATTAATCTATTTAGATGATGTGTCTTACTCCAATAACATTTCCACCATTCATGGGAAGGGAGATAAAATGAAATTGTGTAAATGGGAAAGGGAAATAATTGATATGATGGCTTGAATGAAGTGGGGAATGGGAAAGTAGGGCACAGAGGAAGTAAAATAAGGAATAATTTACTAAAAAAACAGACCTTTTTAAAATTTTATTGCACATTTACTTATTTTGCACATTTAATACAACAGTTCTTAATCAAATTTAGACTCCCTCTCCCCATTCATTCACCCCTCCCTGCCCAAGGACTTCATGCATTCCACCGTACATGGTAAGTCCTATCCAGTCAAGCATTTTTACCTAGATGTACTTTGGTGCAAAATTACATTCACTGGAGACTAGTCAGCTTATCTAGATTCTCTCCCTTAAACAAAATCTACTATCCCTTACCCAGCAGTAACCAGATGCCAATAGTTCCTAGGTTAGTGTTTTATTATTTCATAATATTCATTTTTCTTATAAATATTGCTGCTGGGAAGAAGACATTTTTCTCCCTAATACTTTTAATTGAATTTTTGTGTATTTTATACAGATCAGCTCAAATAATCTTAATCAACTTTATACACCAATCTTCATTGGCACAATCCCATAGCCCCCTGTCCCCACTGGAGCCCATATGCTCAGTCATCCCTGTTAAAGCCCACTGGGTTGTCAGCATCCACAGCCATTCCCCAGTGCAATTCAGTCCAGTCTAGTCAGCCTATCTAGAGTCCCTTGTTTTAGGAAGATCAGCTTTTCGTCATCCAGCAGCAATCAATTGCCAACATTACTTCAGATAAGACTGAGGTCTATTGTTCATTTGCCCAGTTACTGTCTGCCTGAGTTTGCATGGGACTTTGTACATGCTGACACCATTGTCATAGAAACATATGAGCAGTTTCCCAAGAGCTAGTAGGATGCTGTTTCCATATGATCATGCACCTCCTCCCTCATTCTTACAATCTTTCTGCCTCCTCTTCTGTGATGGTCCCTGAGCCTTGATTGGGAGAAGTTTAATAAAGGATCTTGTCCAAAGGCCATCCTTCAGCAAACTCTTGATCTATACACTTTGGCTATTTGTGACCATTTGTGTTCCTGGCTCTCTGCTGAATGAGGAAGCTTCATTATCTAGAACTGAGAGATTCATTAATGTCCTCTTAATTATCCCTGTTCAATGTTCCATGAGCCTTGGGTGTAGAGGTTGCATTGTAGATGTGTCACTTAGGCCTGGGCAATTCATGGACAATACCACAACTAGTATATGACCAGTTGTGGTACTTGGTAATAGTCTCTGACTAGTGAAAAATGAACTTTTTTGAGGAGTGGTGGCTGGGATATTTGTCTGTAAATATAAGGATACATATTTTGCACATAGTAAAAATCACATTAGCCTACAATGTGACTGTCTTGGGGTTTTGTCTAAGATCTATGGCCACTCCAGCCATGTGTGTTAGGTTTAAATTACCATACTTGAGTTCCCTCCCTTTAAGTGGTCATTTAGTCAAATTAGGTGGCTGTTGATTGCCCCTAAGATAAGAATATCACTACTGCACCAATGAAATATGTTGTGCTGTCCATTGATGTGGTTATTTGGTCTTGAAGCTGGTGTTGGATCATCCATTGATGTTTTCCCTTGACACCTTCATAGTGCTCTCGAAAGCTATGATGTAGCCTTCAGGGGAAGTGGTTGTAGGTCAGTTTCAGTTCTTTTGCTACAAATTCTGTGTCCAAAGTATGTTCTGTCTTTGTCAGTATGGTCTTACCTTCCTGTTTGGGGAGCCTATCAGGGGCTGTGACAACAGCCTGAGTAATGTTGGGAGTCTCTTGGACCACCCTGGCCAACAACTCGAAGGTTTCTCTTGTCTGGCACTGTTTCTTGTTATGTAGCCTTTCACTATACACATGTAGAGATAATGTATGTATAATTTGTTATTGTTGGGTTGTTGGACTAATATGGTTCCTTTTGGTTTTTTTAAAACTAGCTAGGCATTATTTATCCCTTCTCTCTCTCTCTCTCTCTCTCTCTCTCTCTCTCTCTCTCTCTCTCTCTCTCCTCTCTCTCACAGTCTAACCCTTCCATCATGGTTTCCCCATTTAATGTGTCCCCATTTTTCCCCATTTCTCCCTTAGTACCCATCATGTATGGTGCCATCTCTCTTGAGTTCTTCCTTTCCTTTATCCTCAAGGTTCCTTGTATAACCCTCCTCCCCCCTACCATTTAAATAACCCCATATTTACCCATTTCCCTCTTAGTAACACCTGTTTCCTACTTTTTTTTCTCTCTTGTTCCTTTTCATTATCCTGGTTTCTATTGTTATGTCTGGATATATACTCACTTATAAGGATTTGGAAATCTGCAGGTAAATGAATGGAAGTGGAAACTGTTATACTAAGTGAAGTAAGACAGACTCCGCAAAACAAAGATGTATATTCTCCCTCATATGTGGATTCTCCCTAACTACTATTATAAATTTCATTTGATTTCCTTATTTATTGTTCTTTTGCTTTTTTATTTCTTTTATCCTCTATACTTTATAGAATCAGCTAATTTCTTTACATAAAATCTGCCCAGAACAATTAAAAATATTTTTACACAGTAGAAAAGCTTGGATGACCACAAAAAGAACAAAAGACTATTTTCCTGTCTCCAGTCCCAAATTTCCTACAAGCCCCCACTTCCCAATATAAAAAAAGAAAGAAAGAAAGTGCATTACTTCCTGTCCATTTTGATATAAAGTTTGTTCAGTAAAAGCCACATGAGACCTACAAGTTTATGCTATTAGCTTTATATTCCAATATTTTAATTATCAAGTTTGTTAATCCATTCTAGTAGTATCGTACACAAATTTAAAACCTCTCTTTTTTGAGGTGAAGGTGGTTAAAATGTTTTCTGCATTAAAATTAAGACTTCAAGTTAGATTTCCATCACCCACATAAAAAGCAGGGCATGGGAACTCAGATCTGTAATCTCAGACATTAGTAAAGAAGAAGGATTTCCAGGGTTTGCTGTCCAGTCATTCTTGCTAGGTGATGTGTTACAACTTCTTTGAGAAACCCTGTCTCAAAATATGAAGTTGAACAACACATCAAGCACTCAGCAAAGTTCTGGTCTCCACACCTGCACATGCACAAACATGTGTGCAACATACGTATATGCCTACATGTATGTTCAAACACGTGTATACACTATACGAACATATGCACACACACATATATATATTTCATACACATGAAAAGAAATAAAACGAAGAATATTCCTTTACTGGGAATTTATTGTTGGATGTATAAATGATACTTTAGCTGTATTTTTCCCTTATTCATCTTTTCAGCCCTTTTTCCTTTCTTCCTCCTTGGACCCTCCACACCTGCTCTCCTCAGTCCCTTCTTATTTCCACCTCTTCCATCTTCCTTTCTCCCTCCCCTCTTTCCTCCCTTCCTAGTTCCTTCTCAATTTGAATGTTATTTAAAATATGATGGAATTTTATTTTGCTTTTCTTCTATTAAAATCTCCAGTTTTCTGTTGTATATTAAATGGGTTTAGAAAGCAGTGTATTATGGAATGATCCGAAGGTGCATTATCTATATCTGAAAATTTCAGCTGTAAGACGTTAGTTTTCACCTCCCCAGATTAAAACATAAATGAAACTGAGCATGGTGGCACACACCTTTAATCCCAGCACTCGGGAGGCAGAAGCATATGGATCCTTGTGAGTTCAAAGCCAGCCTGGTCTACATAGTGAGTTCAGGTCACCTGGGACTACAGGGAGACCCTGTCTCAAAAAGACAAAACAAAACCCCCCAAAACCAAAAACATTGATGAATACCATAATCTGAAACATAGAAGGTTATTGGATTTTCTTGATTTTTACTAAACATCTGCATACCTTTCACAAAATTGGCAAATGTAAAAAAAGAAACATCTGATGCTAAGGAATTCATAGGTTATAAGAATTTTTAACTGCTTTAGAATGCTGCAGCAATCCCTGGACTTGTTTTGGGACATTTTTGAGTAAGGTGATGTTCTGAAGCTACATTAATAAGAACCTGATTTTTTACAGTGTTAGCATTAAATTTATATTTGTGTCACATGGAAATGTGCACCAAAGAAGCAATAACATTTTTCTTTCTTTTTTTTGCAGCGGGTTACTAGAAATAGAAATTGTTCATTTACTTTAACTCTACTTTCATAGGCCATATGAAAAAGTACTTTAAAATGTATATCATGGATTTGAGAAGTTACTTTTAAGTTCTTGAAAGAAAAATAAATTTAACTTATTTGTTGTCCATAAAGCAGAACTCTTAAAACACTTTTAATAGATGTTTTTCATTTTTGTTGCTGACAGATTTCATGTTTATGGGTCTTTAGTAAAATTTTGTAGGAAAGAATAAGTGTTCTGTCTTTGTGAATTATAAATCAAAGTAATGTGGTCCATTCCTGTTTCTGCAGCTCTAATGAAACTTCTTTTGAATAATATTTAGTCATAAAATAAAGTTAGTCTTCTTATCTCACAAAGCAACTGATTCCCCATAATTTTTATCCAAAAGAAAGTCTACTTTTAGACTCAGCTCGCCTTGCAGGTCTCAAAGAACTGGCTATTGCCTTGATCTTTTTCTTATTTTATTATTTGTAACATCTTGAGCACTAGACCTAACAACTCACTATGTGTCTAGTGATGACCTTAAAAATCTATTCATGGACTCCCCCAGCCACGTTCACCCTTCCATCTCCCCCGCTGTTCTCTTCTCCTAGCTTGGGCCCTGTGCCATTCCTAGTCTTGAGGCCCCAGGCACCTGGGGAGCCAGTGCTGCTTCCTGATCCTTTTCACCAGGACCGGCTTGGTGCCTTCCTTGGGCCCCAGGAGCACTGCCTCTGGACCCGGGCCCACCCTCACCTCTCTCTGCTTCCCTGGACCTGCACCACCGGCTAACTCTCCTGGCCTGCTCTCCTATCCTCAGGCCTCTTGGGGTGAGTCTACCGCAGAGCCCTCCATGCCTTGACTCCCCCTGCCTCATTCGCCCTTCCATCTCCCCCGCTGTTCTCTGCTCCTGGTTTGGGCCCTGCACCATTCCTGGTCTTGGGTCCCCAGACACCTGGGGAACTGGTGCTGCTTCCTGATCCTTTTCACCCAGGCCAGCTTTTTGCCTTCCTAGGGCTTCAGGAGCACTGCTTCTGGACTTGGCCCCGCCCTCACCTCTCTCTGCTTCCCTGGACCTGCACCACCAGCTAACTCTTCTGGCCTGCTCCACTGCTCTCAGGCCTCTCGGGGTAAGTCTATCGAGCAGCCCTCCACACCTTGACTCCCATAGCCGGGTTCACCCTTCCACCGCCCCGCCGTTCTCTACTCCTACCTTGAACCCTGTGCCATTCCTAATCTTGGGCCCCAGACACCTGGGGAGCCAGTGCTGCTTCCAGATCCTTTTCGCCCAGGCCAGCTTGGTGCCTTCCTTGGGCTCCAGGAGCACTGCTTCTGGACCTGGCCATGCCCTCACCTCCCTCTACTTCCTAGCCGGGTTCACCCTTCCACCGCCCCGCCGTTCTCTACTCCTACCTTGAACCCTGTGCCATTCCTAATCTTGGGCCCCAGACACCTGGGGAGCCAGTGCTGCTTCCAGATCCTTTTCGCCCAGGCCAGCTTGGTGCCTTCCTTGGGCTCCAGGAGCACTGCTTCTGGACCTGGCCATGCCCTCACCTCCCTCTACTTCCCTGGTCCTGCAACACCCGCCAGCCTCTTTCTGGGGCTGACAGCCTCTTGGGGCTCCGAGGCTTACCTTTCCTCTCCCTGATCCTTTGAATCCAGTACAACCCAGCTACTCAGTCCACTCCGTGGGAAATCTTGGGGCTTATTCCCACCCCATCTGCCTTTGCATCCCTGTGTGGCATGGCCACGGCCAGGGTCTCAGGTCAGTCCAACACCCAAGTTCCTGAGGCCAAAATCATTCTTAGAAGATTCCAAACCTAAGAAGAAAGTCTGAAAACTTTTGACCCACATAGGAATTGGGCCACCACGGAACTCCTGAAGACAAAATCGATCAAGCCAGGACAATATAAAATCAAAAGAGAGAACCAGAAGCTTAGACGAACCAGCTCTTCATACCCAAAAAGTAAACCACAAAGACACATAAAGCTCAAA
>NW_008352267.1:6064592-6066007 GCF_000622305.1 Nannospalax galili | reverse complement strand
CAAGAAGATATTACAATCATGAACATATATTCACCAAACTCTGGTGCACCCATCTTCATAAAAAAAAAATACTACCGGACTTTAAGAACCAAATTAACCCCAACTCATTAATAGTAGGGGACTTCAATACCCCACTATCTCCATTAGATAGGTCAACAGGCCAGAGACTTAACAGAGAGACATCTGAATTAAACAAAGCCATATATCAAATGGACTTAACAGATATCTACCGAGTATTCCACCCAAACACCAAAGGACATACTTTCTACTCAGCACCCCATGGAACTTTCTCCAAAATCGGCCATATACTGGGGCACAAAACAAAGCTCAGCAAATACAAAAAGATTGAAATAATTCCATGTGTTCTATCAGACCACAATGCAATAAAGCTTACAGTCAACACCCGAAGAACCCAAAATCACCACACGAACACAAGGAGATTAAACAACACACTCCTGAGTGATGAATGGGTCAAAAGAGAAATTATGAAAGAAATAAAAGCATTCCTGGAATTAAATGAAAATGACAATACAACACAACAAATCCTCTGGAACTGGTAAAAGAAAGGAGCCAGGGGCTCCTCCCAAGCCCATGGGACCCCTGAGGAACAGATCCTAAAACGACCTCAAGAGTAAAAACAAATCAGTTTATCTGGTCCAATTGTATGTCCTTAAACACCCAAAAGGGAAGTATAACCAAAGATTAAAGGGGCCAATATAATTTCATAAGAGCATACATATATGTAGCTAAAAGTTACTTGACAAACAGCAAAGCCAGACAGGAGATACCTTCAGTCGAATTGTTGGCCCGGATGGATAAAGGCTCTTCCAGATAGTAACCCAACACACTACTGGAAAAATGAACAGCAGACCCCAATTCTATCCAAAGGAATACTGACAATGGATTGCCATAGATGAGGGACAGCTGATCCTCCTGGAACAGGGACCTCTGGCTGACTAGATTTACCAGAAGGGCAGATAGGGGGGAATGGATGAGGGTGCTGACAACACAGTGGACAGTGGCAGGGATTACAGAGTATGGAGGCTCTCGTGGGAGAGGAAGCCTGTCTATCTGATGAGTTTATATTCACACTCAGATGCCAAGGAACTCAGAAAGTAAGCGACTGTGACGAGTAATAGTCGTATACATAGAGATTAGAAATGCATGTGAAAATGTCTCAATGTCAATTGCCTTAAAATGAACTTTTCTGTATGAAACTGTGTATTTTAACAACAAAGTGGAGATCTTTTTTAAACGTTAAAACCTCATTTAATTTTATGTCTTATAGAGTTTATAATGAGTAAAAGATTGTATAAGCATAATTCATCTGTAAACCTAAAAATGTACAGCCAATTTTGAAAGAGATGTACCCTAGCTCAGAAAAATGTTATTGAATAGGTTAATGCTGTTGTAAT
>NW_008352267.1:6053228-6064560 GCF_000622305.1 Nannospalax galili | reverse complement strand
TGGGAGGGCCCAGCCCACTGTGGGTGGTGCCACCCCTGGGCAGGTGGGCCTGTGTTGCAAAAGAAAGCAGGCTGAGCAGGGGCCAAGGGAGGGAGCCAGTAAGCAGCATTCCTCCATTGCCTGTGCTCCAGCTCCTGCTTCCAGGTTCCTACCCTGAGTTCCTACTTTGGGCTCCCTGATGAACTGTGACCCAGGAGATGTAAGCATAATAAACCCTCCCCCACAAAATAAAATATTTTCATGCCGCCCCCAACTCCCTAGTGAAGGTATTACAGACGTGTGCCATCCCATTCAGTTATGCAGTGCTGAGAACTGAACTCAAAGGAATTTGCAAATTTGGAAGGTGTTTCACCAGCTGTGATATATCAGAACTTAGTAGACAAACATTCGTTTAGACTTTAATCATTTCACTGAAATGATCTAACTCTCAAATACAGTCTATTTGAACAAATGTCATTTAACTTTTACTCTGTGTTTCCTTATGCTGTCTTCTTGGAATCCAGAGGCTTAATATATGAATCTATAGCATTGTATTTAAATATCCCATTATTCATATCATGATTATATAAATAGTATATAAAGGTGGCCATCCATTTTGGAGGTTTATGTGCTTATTCAAAAATTTTGTAATATGTTTGAAAAGCATTGGTTATAAATTGAGCATGTACAAACAAATGCTTCTATATTCCTTAAACAATAGAGCACGCAAGTCTTTGCATAGCATTGACATTGTGATAGATACCATGAATTGTGTAGAACCGATTTAAAGTAGAGTAGAGGATGTGCATAGGTTACATGCAAATGCTATAAATTTTATATAATTGACATAAGCATCTTGATTTCAGTATGTAAAGGACACCCTAGAGCCTATGTACCATAGATAGAAAAGGGTTTTTATGTTTCTTGTTTTTCAGCAATGTGTATTAAATTTAGAACATTTTATGATGTTCTCCTGGAATTTATTTTATTTTAATTTTTTAAATTATTTTTATTTTATGTGTATGAGTGTATTGCCCGCATGTAGATAAGTGCACCCATGTCATGCAATGCCCACGGAGGATAGAAGAGGCTGTCAGATCCCCTCAGAAGGAGTTACGGAGAGTTGTTAGCTGCTATATGGGTTCTGGGATTCGAACCTGGGTCTTCTGCAAGAGCCATGTCTCCAGCCCTATTTTAATTTTTTAATATTTAAGAATATCATACTTGAATGTGTTTTGATCAAATCCAGGCTCTCTTCCTTCTGCTCCAATTCTTTTGCTATCTTCCCTAAGGTTTTCCTTATTCAACTTCATGTGCTCATTTCAATTCCACTGAGTCCACTTAGTGTTGCTAGCATGCGCAGGAACACAGGAACATTTATCAAAGCACAGATAGCCTCTCAGAGACGCCATCACCAGCAGCCATCAATAATCAACATTTGTTTATTCGTTATTGTTTTGTGCCTGTACATAGTGTATGTAGGAGGCACATGCCATAGTATTTGTTTGGCTGTCATAGACAACTGTATGCTGTTTGTTTTCTCATTTCACATTCATAGATCTGGGAATCAAACTCACATTACCAAACTTTCAAGGCAAATGCCTTTCCATTCAGAATCTATCTAGAAGTCTCTAAATTTTGAGGTTTTACTTTTCTCAAAGGAGTGATTTAAAGCCACATATGTTCTCATGAGTGGAGATTTCACTATGTTCATCAAGCCCCCATTACCTTACAGTCACATTTGTCAATTGTCTGTACTGTAAAGTTTGATTAAGCTAGGATGCTCAGCAAGTGAGCTCTAGCAACTGCAATTTCATTTGTAACTTTTTTTCCCTCTCCATGAATTTATAAGGATATAATTTCATTGATGTTGAGGATCAATTATCCATCTATAAATGCCTCACATTTAAATATTTATTATACAGATATTAGAATGGCATTCTATATTGTGTATATATATTTGTATATTTTGTAAATCTTTTAAAAAAGAATATTTATTTTATGTATATCACTGTTTCGCCTGAATGTATGCAAGTGTACCATGTGTATGCATGCCCCTGAAGGACAGAAAAGGGCATCAGACTCCTTGGAACTGGAGTTACAAATGGTTGTTAGCTGCCATGTGGGTGCTGGGAACTGTACCCAGGTCCTCTGCAAGAGCAGCCAATGCTCTTAATCACTGAGCCATCTCTCCAGCCCCCTTTCTGGGTTTTTAAGGACATGGGGATATTATATTTTTATAAACTCTCACATTCTAAAACAAGATCCTCAAATATAACATATGCATGGGGAAATGCTGAAATGCATTTATTATATTATATACTGATATAAAAGTAAATATAATAAAAATCACTAATTCTGCATTACATTTCTTGATTCTCATCATAACAAACAATCTGAATTGAATGTTAAATACCAACATAACACTCAGGGAATTTCATTTCATGTATCTTGGTATTTGCCACATACTTTTATTTGTTGTAGCAGCCTATCTAATTTCTAAGTAAGAGAAACCCTTACCTGACAATTTCAGTGAAATTTTCATAGCTAATGGTCACATATTTACAACCAGAAAACTACAATCATTTTCATTTCTTTCTTGACATTCCTGAGTGTTAGACATAGGGTCTCCTGGATGCTAGGAAGACACTTTATCCATGAGATATAGTCCATGATCCTTAGACCCTTTAGTTGGTTTCTAATTAACTTATCCTTACTAAGAAATTTATGTTTCTATACAACTTTAAGATTTGTCTACATTATCTAATAAAGTATAAGTATGTAAATATTTCCAATAACCATATGCAAATAGCTACTTTTCAAATCAGTATAAAAATAATTTTCAGCGTTATTTATGTTTCTATACATGAATTGAAGATATTTCTCTAGTTACAAAAAAAATCCAGTTTCATCATTATGAGACTAGTTTCCATGTTTACAAGTGTCAGTGTGAGTCACTCTAAAGCAAGTAACTGGAAAAAGTCACAAAATTATGTTTAAACTTTCTATATCAATACATTTAAAGATATGAAAGTAGAATTTCATTTGTTCATCAGGTTTGTTTTTAATATAATCTTGCCATTCGAAACTAGTATTTCTAATTTCAATGTTAAAAATGCTTATTCCATAGGATGAAATTCAATCGTGACATTACTCTTTTCACTATCCATTATCCTCCTTCATTATTTCAAAGCTGACAGAATAATGAAATGTCTTTTTCCCTCTTCCCAAGTTGATTGAATATTCCTGAATTAAGTCAGTCATTTATCACAAGCCTTGCATAAATCCGGTAAAGTGGAAAATCATTTCCAAAATCTTTATTGATGCAGTGGTTACTGCACTATTATAAAATAGCAGGCTATTAGTTCTTAGAATATATCATAAAAGGTCATAATCCCAGTGTCTTGCTACATCCATTACCCAGTAGGAAGAGCAATTTTTAAATTAATAATATGTCACTAGGAATATTAAGCTGTCTCATCATGCTAATCATATAATATAACCATGCTAGTTCTATTACTCTAATGTATTTTGCTGTATCAAATATGACACGGCATAAATTTACCTGGGTACATAATAGGGGTTTATATAAATTTGTTTAATATCACAAACTTTATGGGTTTTGTGATGGTTAATTCCTTTCAGATTTTAATACAAAATATTATGGTTAAGTTAATCATTTTGTAAGTACAGTGTGTAATGTTCAAAATCAAAGGAAAGCATATCTGTCATTAAGGAAAGATATAAAAATATAGGCATTTATGTTAGCTATATCAAATACTTCTCACTTTTTATTTTAACTTTCAGAGAAATGAAAATATATCTTGAATTAACCCTATGTGAATCATAAGACTAAATTTCATTATGTAGTCTAATGCATAGGTTAAATAACACTGATTTCAAAAACTTGCTACCCAACACCAGCAAAACTAGCTACTTCATCTGAGAACTTAGTGAAATATGTTTTTCATATATTGAAATATAAAACATATTCATATAAAACATTTTCTATGGTTCACAGAAATCTCTTGACAGAATTTTGATCAGAATCGTCCCTACTGTCACTGCTCCTTCTTGGTGTTTTTCCACCCAGTGACTCTCTCAATACTTCTAGGTATATAAAGCCCTGTCCTCTCATTGTGTATGTGGTTGAACCCAAATTCTTTTGTCAGTATATTTAATCACCATTTTTAAGATGTGCCAGAATATTTTCAACACCATCCTTTTCACTCTATCTTGATCACAACATACCAGATACACTACTCTAACATTCAAGAGATTTGCTAAATGGCACTTTTCCCTGTGTTACTTTCTAACCTACCCCTCTTGTGATAAGGATTCCCTTAATTGACATTTTACCTAAAAAAATTTTTCTTTTTTGAATATATTTATTGAATTTTGGTGTATTTTATATACAACATCTTAATCATCTTTATACCCCACTCCCCATCAGCACCCTCTCACAGCCCCACTTCATCCTGGATTTCATGCACTCCATCATTTAGATTAAGGCTTACAGAATGAAGTTACTGACACTGTACGTTACTTGATGCAAATTCATCCACTGGGATCTAGTCAGCCCAAATGGAGTTATCCCCTTAAAGAAGATCAGCTCTTCCTCACCACCAATAATCATCTGTCCAGTAGTTCTTCAGTTGTGACTGGGATCTGCAGCCAATTTCCACAGTTCTATGTCTATTTGAGTTTTCATGTATCTTGTGCATGCTGTCACCATTGCTTTAAGTTCATATGAGCAAGGACCCATGAGCCTGAAAGACTCCATTTCCATATGATCAGGCACCTCCTCCTCTGGCTCTTGCAATATTTCCACCCCCTTTTCTGCAATAGTCCATGAGCCCTAGGTGGGTGAAGTTTAATGTTGGAGTCTTGTCCAAAGACCCACAATCTGAAAACTCTTACTCTTCATGATTTAGCCATTTGTAGCCATGTTTGTTCATTGCCCTCTGTTGCATGAGGGACCTTCATTAATGAGAGTTAAGAGATGCAATAGTATACTCCTATCCCTTGTTTCACTAAGTTCTGTGAATCTTAAGTGTAGAAGTGCCACTGTACATGTAAATGTGATTTTTAAAGGACTGTTCTACTTTGGTTCTCCATTGCTGTGAGTAAACACTCTGACCAATACCAACTTGAGAAGAAAAGAATTTATTTGACGTATATCTCCAGGGTTACAGTTCATTGGGAAGTCCAAAGTAGGAACTCAAGGCAGGAACCTGGAGGCAGAAGCTAAAGCACAGGCCATGGAGGTATGCTGGTTACTGGCTTGCTCACCTGGCCCATGCTCCACCTGCTTTCTTGTACAATACAGAACAACCTGCCTAGGGGTGGCACCACACACAGTGGGATGCACCCTCCACCATAAATTACTCAAAATTCATATAAGGATCCATATTTAGCAAATAAGAAATTTCATTTGTCTAGAAATATGACAGGTATTATGAAGGGTAAAATGGGAGAAGTGGTGATATTTAAACTGGGAAGGGAGGAAGAATATTAGAAAAGGAAAGATGTGAGATGAATGAAGCGTAGTTGGCAAAAAAGCCAGAGAGATATGCATTAATCCAAAAAAATACCTAAAAAATGCACATACAATATTATTGACATACATGACAGGGCACATGAATTCTGGTGGGGAGGGGCTATAATAGTGGTGCAGATAGAAGAGGAGTTATAAATATGATCAGAATATACTGTACGAAATTTGTGAATATTTAGTAGAGAGCACTATGAGGTGCCAGTGGAAAACATCAATCGAAGGTCCAACATCAACTTCAAGACCAAATTACATCAATGGCCAGCACAGCCTACACCATCAGTGAAGTAATGGCATTTTTATCTTGGGAGCAATCAACAGCTGCCTAATTGGACTAAAAACCCACTCAATGGGAAGAAACTCAACTGTGGTACTGTAAACATAACCAAATACATATGGCTGAAGTGGTCATAGATCTTAGAGAAAACCCCAAGACTGTCACATCCCTAGATTAACATGATTTCTTACTCTGAGCAATATATGTGTCCTTATATTTACAGAAAAATATCCCAGGCACCACTCATCAAAGAAGCTAATTTTGCACCAGTCTGAGACTACTATCAAGAACCACAACCAGTCACACACAGACATTGTCTATGAATTGCCGAGGCCTAAGTGACACATCTACAATGCAACCTGTACATCTAAGGCTTATGAAACATAGAACATGGGTAAACAAGAAGGCACTAATGAATCTCTCAGTTTTCATTAATGAAGCTCTCTCATGCAGCAGAGGGCCAGGAACACAAAACGTCAGAAATGGCCCCAAAAATAAAGACCAAGTGTCTTCTGAATTCTGGTTCTTGGACAAGACTCCTCTATTAAACTTCATTCACCCAAGGCACAGGGACCATAACAGAAGAGAGGGGTGGAAAGATTGTAAGAGCCAGGGAGTAGGTGCATAACCATATGGAAACAGAGTCCTATAAGCTCCTGGGAACCTGTTGAGATGATTCTATGGCAATGGTGTCAGCTTCATGGGGCAGGAGACTTCGTGCCCCACATTGGGCACCAGTTGCAGTCACTGCCAGCTGGCGGCCACTCCTCCATTCTCATGGGTGCTGCTCCTTCGTTCTCATGGGCACCAAGTCTGACCTCCGCTCACCCTGAACTGATGCCGCTCTTCTGCCTGCCCTGGGTTGAGGCAGCTCTTCTGCTCGCCTGGTGCTGAGGCAGCTCTTTTGCCTGCCCTGCACTGCCTCCTGTCGTCGCTGCTCCTGCCCAGTCCCAGACCCCAGGGCTGGTGAGGAGACTGTGTCAGCGGAGCCACATTCAGACACAGGAGACCAGGTTCAGTGACACAGGTCTGCTTTATTGCAGGAAAGCACAAGCCTATATAGGGGTAGTGGTCCAATCACAGCACAGCAAGTAGTATACCTTATTATCATAACAGACTTAGCATCCTATTAGTGTAACAGACAACATCCTATCACAGAATGGAGGGTAGGATGCCTCATTAGCATACTGTGTTTCAGATTACAGAGCCTGGATTCCTGGAAACCACGTGACACTGATAGTTGCAATATCACCCTAGGCTCAAGCCTTTCTCCCACATCTCCCCCCTTTTTTTTTTTATTTTCAAAGGTGAGGTATATAGCATATTGATATCAGTGCAGATACATCAAGGCAAAGTACAATGGCTTATGGGGTCATTGTATCAAGAGCCCCTCCCTCAAGATGGCGAGTTTAGGTTATGCCAACTCCATGCCAACCAGTGGGAGTCGAGATTCTTTGCCTCAGCATTGTTGTCCCCACCTCAAGGGTCACCCAGCATAATGGACTGTGCCTGTCTTAGGTTGTTCCATCCATTGGGGTCTTACCCGTCATTGACTACCAGCCCTCAAAGGGTGGGTTCCTTTGTGTGGTTTGGCAGAGGGAGAGGCAGTACTTCCAGTATTGGCCTATTTAAAGGCCTCCTCAGGGGTCAAGAATTTGTCGAAACCTGTCAGAGGCCAATTGTAGGTTGATAAGGTCAAGGAACAGTGGGTCCTTGCTTGCAGAGATATTCCTGGCAAGATCTGGAGGTGGGGCAACAACTAAATGAACCAGAAAAATACGAGTTTTAACAAAAGTAAGGAGACCCTTGACAATACAGGGTCCAAAAATCAGAAGAGTTAGTATAATAAGGAGAAGAGCTAAGGCAGACAGGAACATGGTACATCTGCAGTTCAGGGAACCATTGGCCAGGAGGTGTAGATTGTTACATGGAATTTACCTCCTTTTTATTGGCTACATTAATAATCTGTCAAGTTAGGTTGATGGGTTAGTGGGGGTTAACAAGAGTTGCTAGAGCTTGAGAGTTAACAATACTGATACCACAAATAATAAGGAACATAGACAAAGGTTTTCCTCTAGATTGAGGACTTAGCTAATGTCTCTGTTTGCGGAGAGAGATGTTTGAGGTCTCCCCAGATTGGTGGCTTTCATTGTCTGTGACATTGAGTCAGTCTCTCAGTGGTAGAGATGTGGGTCGCTTCCTCCAGGGTCAGGGCTACCATCTCCGGGGTCAGTGGTTGTGGAGGGAGGGTTTTATCACAGGCAATTTTGATGTTCCAGGCTGGAATCCAAATGGGGGCTGGAACATTATCTGGAAAGACACAAGCATAGCCTTGCCCGTGCATTAACAACAGGTGTCAATATAATGGATATATTTGAGCTTGCCAAAAGGAGAAAAATGAGTGGCATCCATTTGCCATATCTTATTTGGGCCAAGACCTCTAGGAAGGGTTCCAGCTGGTTGTAATGGCCCCAAAGGTAGAAGGTGGGCAAAAGAGGAACAGGCACGGACCAAATGTTTACAGCTCTGATCACAGAGCACCCAAATCCACATTTGTTCAAAGTAGTGAGGAGGTCTCTGTGCCTGGGCTTGTGGGGTTTTAAAAGTGCCATGCCCTACCAAGGTGTCAAACCCAATGTTTTGGACATTGGTATTTCTATTGCACCCTGCCTGTTGTTTGCATTCATCCTGATAAGCAGCCTTCCATAAGAGAAAATCACCTCCCTGTAGACAGGCATGGCAATATTCTTCCAGTCATTGGCGGTGTTGGCCACATGGCTGATTGTTTCTAATAGCTGACCACACCAATGAAAATGAATGCCATCCTCAATGGCTTCCTTACCAGCTTTTTTAAAGTATCATGAGAATAAGGATTCCAGGCATTAGGGTTCTGTAGCCCCTGACTGACGGTAACCAGGAAAAACTGTGGAAAGTCACCCATTGTAACAGCAGGGTCTTCCAGGCCTCCTCTGGAAGGGAGGGGTAGATGGACTGGGGGAAACTTCCTTAGAGCTGGTGCAAGACAGTGGAAAGTAGCCATCACACCATAACGGTGAAGCGAAGACTTCCTTAACTTTCTGTTTTTTATCAAAGCCAATAAAAGATGGTGGAGGGTAGCCACCACCCAGTAATGGTGGGGCAGGGGCAATCTTGACTTTCTGTTTTTCATCAGGGGGACCCCC
The DNA here is from genome assembly GCF_000622305.1 of Nannospalax galili. Classification (NCBI taxonomy): domain Eukaryota; kingdom Metazoa; phylum Chordata; class Mammalia; order Rodentia; family Spalacidae; genus Nannospalax; species Nannospalax galili. The sequence continues at coordinate 6,055,568 of NW_008352267.1, read as the reverse complement.
GGACCCTAATTCCTCATTTTTTTTTTTTTACCTCAGTATCAGCAGTCATTGTTTCCACATCAGAAGAGAAATCAGTTAGTGTGGTTTTGACTGAAAACGCCTGGGAAAAGCCATCCCCACTGTCCTGTTTCTTTATTTGTTTATCTATGTTTTTTAGTACAAGATTATTCTGCTCAGGGGCATCAGGGGAAACTCCCAAAGCAAGGCCAGAACGACAGTCACAATGGGGTAGAATGGCCCAGATAATGGACGCCCCTCCCTGACTTCTCTCTTTCTGGCCATGAGTAGCACAAGAGCCCATTTCTCCAGATCCCAACATCAGGAATCTGTAAACCAAGGAGCAAGAGCTAGCACTTCATCTAATACCTTATTTACTTCCTTCTCTATTACCCTAATTTGCCTATTCCTGAGGAAAGAAACTAGTGAGGCAGCACAGGGACCGGCAGCAGCTGGATGACTATTCCCCATACTGGAGGTCACTCACCCTGCAAGACGTACCCAGAAGGACTCAGGAGCTGTTCAGGAAGATGATCAGTGGAGACAGGAACAACACACCAAACCGAAGACTGTGAGCCAGAAGAATGAAAGTGGTGGGCACCCACGGAAAAATCACTGGCAAAGGGGGCATTGGGAGCCCTGAGATTTACAGCTCAGTGTGTTACAGCTTCGTGAGGCAGGAGGCTTTGGGCCCCATGTTGGGTGACAGCTGCAGTCACTGCCAGTGGCAGCTACTCCTCCGTTCTCATGGGCACTGCTCCTTCATTCTCATGGGGAACACTAAGGCTGTTCCTCTGCTCACCCTGAACTGAGGCCACTCTTCTGCCTGCCCTGGGCTGAGGCCGCTCTTCTGCTCACCTGATGCTGAGACAGCTCTTTTGCTTGCCCTGTGCTGCCTCCTGTCGTTGCTGCTTCTACTGGGTCCTGGACCCCAGGGCTGGTGAGGAGACAGTGTCAGCAGAGCCACATTCAGACACAGGAGACCAGGTTCTGTGACACAGGTCTGCTTTATTGCAGGAAAGCACAAGCTTATATAGGGGTAGTGGTCCAATCACAGCACAGCAAGTAGAACACCTTATTAGCATAACAGACTTAACGTTCTATAACAGAATAGAGGGTAGGATGCCTCATTAGCATACTGGGTTTCAGATTACAGAGCCTGGATTCCTAGAAACCACATGACCCTGACAGTTGCAATATCACCCTAGGCTTAAGCCTGTCTCCCACATATGGAGACAGTGATTTTACATGTTGATTGGGTCTTAACAGGGATGACAGAGTATATGGACTCCAGTAGGGGGCTGTATGAAGTGCTAATGGAAATGGACGTATAAAGATGATTAAAATTGTTTGAGATGTTTTGTATAAAGTGCACAAAACTTCAAGAAAAACAAATTTTAAAAACATACAAACAGAATAAATAAAAAGATGAATTTACTAAAAAAAGTATATTAAAATATTATTATTATTATTATTAGCTGGGCATGGTGGGGCATGCCTTTAATCCCAGCAATCAGGAGGCAGAGGCATGAGGATCTCTGTGATTTCAAGGCCAGCCTGGTCTACATAGTGAGTTCTGGGACAGCGATGGCTACAGGGAAACCCTGTCTCAAAAAGACCAAAAAAAATTATTATAAAAAGAAACTTGTAATATTGGCAGTGTACCACACACTAAATCCTTTACTACTATGGTCATCTTCTTGATTCCACTCAATTAATAGTTTTGTAGTTATTAGACATATTCACTCCTCAGAAAAAAATTTCTTTTTCTTTCAATCACATGGACCTCAGCATACAGCCACATTATTTTTTTTCTGAAAATATTTCTATATCATTTTTGGTTTTATTTTAATTAATTGACTAATTAATTTTGAATCAGGGTTTGACTTTGTATCCCTAGCTGACCTGGAACTCGCTAGCTATACCAAAATGGCCTCAAAGAAGAGATGTGACTGCCTCCTCCAAATGCTCAAATTAAAGCTGTGCACTATCATACTTGGCCTTGGGTTTGTTGGGTTTTAGTTTTATTTTGGTATACTGTTAAAGCATTTTGACAAAAAGTATATCTTTATTGTGCTCAATCTTAAATTGTATTTCATTTCATAAGGAGTCATTTGTTTCAGGTCAAAATGAAGCACAATCAGACCATCTGTCTCGTGGTTGTACTGACATGTTTTCTCTGTCATGACACACTGTCTCTTTATACTAAAGACAGGATAAATCCTTCCTTCCCTAAATTGTTGTTTTTTTATTTTAATTTTTTTTATTTTTGAGTAATTGACACATATTATGTTTTCATTATTTCCATCCCTCTGAGCCCCCAACCAACAACCAGCTCTGCAT
>NW_008352267.1:6024932-6053043 GCF_000622305.1 Nannospalax galili | reverse complement strand
ATATTTGAAATGAACTGAGTCCTTGATGTGATGTAATGAGGTAGTGAGAGTTATGAGTGCCTGTGTCTAAGGCTGTTCTTTTGGGAGTAGATAACTACAGTCCTGAAGAAAAGTGACTCATCCTCCTTCAGTATTCATTGATTGCCTGCAGCTCATATTACAGTCAGACTACATGACATTCTCCCATCTACTTTGGCATGTCAACTTGTTTTGTCATTATGTAGATCTTGTTAGACAATCATGTGGTGAGATTTCATTGGTGCAGCCTCCATATTATGATTAAAACATATTAACTAGCAGCATGTGTCCTGTTCCTCTTGTTCTCACATTCTTTCTACCCCTCTTTCACAATGTTTCCTAAGACGTAGGTGTAGAGGTTGCATTGCAGATCTGTCACTTTGGACTGAGCACCTCACAGTCACTTGTTCTTTGAATTTGACCAGTTGGGGAACTTTTTAATAATTTCCATTTGTTGCAAATAAAGCTTTTTGATGAATTCTGAGAGGTACACATCTCTGTAAATATAAAGATATGTAGTTGGAATACAGTAATAAATTATGTTGTTCAAGGTTTATGACAAAAGCTGATTTTTCTCTCGGGACTAGAACCTCTTAAACCATGTGGGCTTGGCTATGTTTACAGCGCTATGCATTGTTTCCTTCCTACTGAGCAGGCATTAAGAGCATTTAGACAACCGTGGATTACCCACAAGAAAAATAAAAGTGCCACCAATAGTGGTAGTTGGCTGGGCCTGTAATTTTTGTGGTTTGATAGTTTTACAGCTGGATAGGAGTATCATTTTCTCACTTGGTGGCTTGTATGGAATCTTCAGATATTAAAGGAGGTAGTCTTCAGGGAAGAGGCTTCCGTGTCAGTTCCAGCTCAATTGTTCCAAGTCCTATGTCTGAAGTAGGTCATGTCTTCAGTAATAGGGTCTTGTTTCCAGTTTTGGGAGGCAGATTATACCTTTGGCAAAAATCTGTATTATTTGGAGGGCTTCATTGTCTACCATACCAACAAAGTAAATGGAGGTTTCCCAACCAACCACTGTGAGTTTTGTTATGTGGCCATCAGCAATACACATATTTATACTGTGTGCATATTTTCATTAAATTAATGAAAATACAGAATACAACATTTCTCCTTTATTCTTTGCACCTTTTATTTCTTCTCTGTGCTCCAGTGTAGCACTCCATTATCCCTCTGCAGTTGAAATAACTCATTTCCTTCTTTGTAACTCTTGTTTCTTATAATCCCCCTCTCTCAAGCTCCTTCTTACCCCTTTCATCTTGTTTGCTTAACATTTTACTCTCTCCTTTGGTTGCATCCTGATACAAACTCACATCTCAGCTTTTGGAGCTAGAATCTACAAATGAGAAAGAATATACATCATTTATTCTCTGAGATTGTTTTATACTAACAACTTCTATTTGTGTTATGCTAACAGGTCCATTCACTTACCTACAACTATAACAAGGTTTCATGTATCTTTACCTGAGTAGAATTCTATAGTCAGCATGTACTATGTTTTCATTTTTCATTCATCATTTAAGGAACATTTATGTTGTTTCCAATGCCTAGCTATTGTGAAAAGAGAAGAAAGAATCATGGCTGATCAAGCATCTCTGTAGAAGAATATTGAGACTTTTGTGTATATGCCACAGACTGGTATTATGCAATCATGATAGATTTCTTTTTAGTTCCTTAAGGGTTATCCATACTGATTTTCACAGTCGTTGCACCAGTTTGTAATCCCAACAGCAGTGAATATGTATTCCCTATTTTCTACATCTTCCCCAGCATTTGTCATATGTTTTCTTGATCTTAACCATTCTGACTGTGGTAAGATAAATAATTTAAAGCAGTTTCAATTTGCATTTTTCCAATTGCTTCAATGTTGAACATATTTTTATTATATATTTTTGTTAAAATTTTGTGCATTTCATACACAACATCTTGTCCTCTTTACAATTCATTGTAACCTGCAGTTCCTATGAAAGGCTAGAATTGATCAGGGGGCAGGTCTAGAGACCCACACTGAGCCCACTGGGAAAAGGGGTGGAGCCAGCTCTTTATAGGACATAAGAAATAGAGTTATGAATGGCAGGTGAGCGAGCTAGTGGCCACACGTGAAAAACAGGAAGAGACTGCAGATGGGATACAGATGACATGTGTGTTCCAAATATGGAAAAGGAAAAGCCCATGGGCATTTGTGCTTTTGTAAGTCACCCCTTCCCCAATGACATAAACAATGCAAAACCCAAATAGAATGTGTTATGTCAGGTTTCTCAATCTGCGTTCAGACTGCAAGACCCTGAGTGAGTGCTGGTCTCTCAGCAGGGAAGGGAAAATTTAGTGCAACAAATTGATGCAGACCAACAACTCGAGTTCTGGAAAAGCACTGGGGTTAGTGGCAGCCATATGGGTTATACAATGGATTGTGAAATATGTAAATAAAATGACACTAGCCACTCAGACAGGGACCAACTCAAAAGGGGAAATCCCTGGGCCACAGCCATCCTGCAAATGTGGGAAAATAGCTCAGTTATTGGAAAACTGAAAGCCACAGCCACGTGTGTCTGAAAACTAGTTACAGATTATAGAGGGCCTAGAAAAAAATTGTACAAGCATTGGAAGCAAGAGGGGAATCCAGAGAGGTGGGGTGGCCACTTTTATGCATAACTAAAGATTTGTCCACTGCAAAAGCAACAGCCTCAGGGAAGGCTAACAGTACTAAGGAGTTACTGGAAAATTCAGTCTCAGCCTCAGAGCTTGAGAGAGAGAAAAAATGGGAGATGTTAACTTGTATGGGTTAGGAGACCAGGAGTCAAAGTACCCAAAAGAAAAGATAGACAATAATGAAAAAAGAAATGACCTAGAAATAAAAGTAGCTAAAGCTGTTCCTCAAATTCAACCTTTAATGCAAAAAGAGTAAAAAGTTAACAGTATTATAGCTAGGAGAAAATACTCCACACTGGAGATGTTGGGACTAGGAACAACTTTCATATAAGTAATTAAAGAGCCCCTCATCACATGGCTCATGAGTATATGGGACATGGGAGCAAATAATGTCAGTTTAAGACCTTCAAAAGCTGAGTTATATAACCACCCATTCATCCTTGAGACATAGGCTATATAACCTAGGCCTATAAAGGGGGGAGCAGTCCCTAATGGAATGGCCTGTGAAAGGCATTAAAGACACATGTTCATCACCAATGGAAATTCCCATGATTTAGGAGAGGTTGGAGGATTATCAAAGAGGGAAAGGCATTACTGAGAGAACTAGGCATGAGAAAAGCAATATATGATGCCCAGTTCACTGGGTCAGATAGGGCTGTGTTCATCAGAGATATAAAGGAAAGCTTAATTCAATGGAGACCTTGAGAATGGTATAGAAGTTTAATGGTTTTGCTAAACCTTTTAATGGAACAGGATCTTTGTAAAGTGAGGGAGTCTTTGGTAGATCTAAGTGACTCAAACAAGCATATAAAATGTGTCTGTAGAATAATAAAGGAACCTACAAGAGATATAAAAATGGCAAGACAGAATAAGTGGTCTGTTTTGGTTACTTGAAGACAAATATTGCAAGATTTATATAGAGCCCAAATTCCCAAAGGAAAAAAAAATGATAGAAAACCAAATTTGGTACTAAGGAGTTTCTGGAAGGCTTTAAAACCTGAGGAACAGTTTACAGAAGGTAAACAAAGGACAGAAACTGTCTCAGAGGTGATTAAGGATCCCCAAAGAATAAACAAGGTAGATTTATTTTCTGAGAAAGGCTATGCTAGGGGTAGAGGCAGTTTTTTCTACCAGGACCTCCACCAGAAACCAGGTATGGTCAGTGGAAAGGTGGTATAGATATGGATACAGTCAGGAGGCAGACCCAGGGCCTACAGGGACCTCAGGAAGACCTCAGGGAACCAACAGGGGCAACAAGGGTAAGAGAGACACTTTGTCTCTTTAGCCTGGTACAGGGTCAGGCAACTTGAGGCAGCACCTGTAAATGCATAAAGAGCAAAACGATACAGAGACTCTATGTACAATCCTCCAAATGCAGAATGATTCCAATGGGATAACTAAAGAACATAAAGAACTGACAAAATTAATACCTTTTATTCATGCTATGGTACCTAACAGAGATCTATGGAGAAATCAATTAATACAAATGGATAAAAACCTTTCCATTCTGTGTTACACCTTGTCTATGATTGATTAAATATATAATGTTAAACATTGAGTGTTTTACAGATGTGAAACCCTTTTGGAAGATATCAAGCACACCTGAAGAAACAAAGATGAGCTATAGCTGTAAGATTCTTGGGAGCTTTATGGTAGGGTAAGAGACAAGTAATATCCACCAGAATGGTTTGGAAAAGCCTAATCCTGTATAAAAATAAAAACAAAGGCTTCCAACACTATACACCTGTTATGAAAAAAAAAAAAAAAAACCAACCTACAGTACTAGGTGTTGGTATTCCCCTTATGAGCTGTATGTCAGAGAGATTCTAGGGGTCATCAAATTAACCAAGGCTACTGCTACTAATGTCGGTTGTACAATAAGAAGGGTTGGCAAGTCCATGTTGCTGAAGACACTGAATGATGTGAGAACAGGAGAGGGTGAGATGGAGCCAAAACTAAGCTGAAAACTCAATGCCACTGGAAGGATGGCTTTCATGGTGCCAGAAGGCACTATGAAGATGGTAGGGGATAAAAAGATCCCCTATGATTCTGCTCAACAATGGATCTGGCATGCTGCACACTATGGACATGCCAAGCAATGCCTTCTGGTGCACTAATGGCTGGACTAACATACGTACGTCTGAAAAATTTCTAATTGTGTAAAGCCTGCTCCTACAGATGGAACCCACCCTGATGCTGTAGAACAGGCCAAGCCCCTGGGTCAGAAAATGATATAGGCCCTAACAGGGAAGCCTCTGCAAATATGAATAAAGCACAACTGCTAGGATATATTCTAGGCATTTGTATTTATACCCGTGTTTGTTTAGATTCACCTGTTTCCTTTCATTTGTCTTTATAGTAGGGGAGGCACCAATGAGATGGATCAGCAGCCACGTCTTGAAGATGAATGATGGGGAGGCCCAATAGGTCAATATCTCGACATGATCATCATTCCACACCTCTCACCCTTCCAAGGCTCAGAGAATTTCACAGAAGACATGGGCGGAAAGTTTGTAAGAGCCAGATGAAAGGGGTTGAGTGCAACCTGAAGTTCCTCCAAAAGGCTAGAATTCATCAGGGCACAGGTCTAGAGAGCCTTGCTGAGCACACTGGGAAAAGGGGTGGAGCCATTGCCATATGGAAAATGGGGAACAGAGCTGCAAACAGCCAGCAAGTAGGCAAGGGGACGAGCATGAAATGTTGGTGGAGACTGCAGGTGGGATACGAATGGCATGTGCATTCCAAATATGGAATAGGAATAGCCCATGGCAATTCATGCCTTTGTAAGTCACCCCCTCCCTGATGTCATAAGCAATGCAAAATGTTTTTTCAATAGGTGTCATGACTTCAAGACCCTGAGTGAGCACGGGTCTCTCAGCGGGAGGGGAAAACTTAGTGCAGCATCCCTTCCCCATCAACACCCTCCCTTATCCATCCACTTGATTTCATGCATTCTGTCATTTATGTTAAGGACTATCAAGTTAATGGCTACTGACATCCCTCTGGACAAGTTCATCTCTGGGGTCTAGTCATACTATCTAGATTCACTGCCTTAAAGATCAGCTCTTCAACCCCCAATAATAATCAGCTGTCCAACAGTTCTTTGGCAAAAATTGGGGCCTTTTGCCCATTTCCATAGTTCTATGCTAGGTTTTTGTCTGCTTGATTCTGTATAGGTTTTGTGCATACTGTTACTGTTTCTGTAAGTTCATATGAGCAAGGTCCCAAGAACCTGTAAGAATCTATTTCCATATGGTCATGTACCTCCTCCCCAGCCTCTTACAATTTTTCTCCCCCTCTTCTGCAATGTCCTTTGAGCCCTGGGCTCACTGCCTACTGTTACTTGTGGGACCTTTGCTGATGAGACTTGAGAGATGAGTTAGTATTTTATCTACCCAGTTTTGCACTATGTTCCATGATTCTGCTCAACAATGGAGCCGGCATGCTGCACGCTATGGACATGCCAAGCAATGCCTTCTGGTGTAGTAATGGCTGGACTTACATATGTACATCTGACAAATTTCTAATTGGGTAAAGCCTGCTCTTAGATGTAGAGGTGTCATTGTAGATGTGCCAATTACAGTTGGACATTTTATAGACATTTAATCTCTGTGTATGATCAATTATGGAACTCAGTACTAGTCTGTTGATAAAGAAGCTTCTTTAATGAGTAGTGAATGGCATAGATGTCTGTAAATATAAGGATCCATATTTAGCACATCGTTAGAAATTGCATTTGTCTACTTACCTGACATCCTAGGGGTTTCCACTAGGATTTGTGACATCTCCAGTCATATAAATTTGTCTATGTTTACAGTATCACACATGAGTTCCCTCCCATTGACTGGGCTTTAGGTGGAATTAGGCAGCTGTTTATTACCCCCAAGATAAAAGTGCCACTACTGCACCAGTCATTGTTGTGGTAATTAGGCCTTAAACCTGGGGTTGGACATTTGATTGGTGTTCTCCCTTAGCAGCTTGCATAGTGTTCTCTAAAACTATGAGAGCTAGCCTTCAGGGAGTTGTCTTATAGGTCATTTCCAGCTCTGTTTCTTCAAGTCCTGTAAGTAAGTATGTCTTATCTTTAGCAACAGGGTCTTATCTTCAAGTTTTGGTAAATAATCAAAGGATGTGGCAATAGCCTGTATAAGTAGTGGGTTTCTAAAGCATTATAAATATTGAATTTGGATAAGCTGATTTAAATGTAAGATAGTAAAAATAACATTTTTACAGTGATACTGAATTTATAAAATACAAAAAAAAATTTAAAGCAAAGAAAATGACCACTTTAGGTAATTTAACATTATTCCCACTCCTGAATGTATAGCAACTTGAACTACTTCATTATTTATGTCTTTACCAGTATCACTCATGTAGGTATTTGTCTATGATTTGTTCCTGTGCTGTATAGCTTCAGTTGCCCACTTGACATTCCTGGGTAAAGGGAACCTGAACAGAGAAATTTCCTACATTGGACTGGATTGTGGCCTTGTCCATGGGGCATTTTCTTCATCATTGAATGATGTGGGAGGAACAAGCCCACAGTAGTTGGTGGCACCCTTGGGCAAGAGGTCTTCTGTTGTATAATGAAGCATGCTGAACACAGGTCAGGAGAGCAAGCCAGTAAGCAGCATTCATCCTTGGTTTGTGCTTTAGTTCCAGCACTGAGTTCCTACCCTGGTTTACCTCCATAATGAACTAGAAGTTGAAGATTAAATAATCCCTTTCTTCCCCAAGTTGGTTTGGCTCAGTATTTTTCACAGCAATGAAGAAGCAAACTAGAACAGCACCCAATTTGCTATCTGGAAAAAAATTAGAACTCAATTAAATCTAGATTTTTCAGTGGCATAAATTTATTTTCTTTAAACAAATTAATGGAAAGCTATGCCTTCAAAAGTTTGTGGTATTTACAATTTTAAAAATTATGTCCCTTTGTCTTCTTGAAATTCCTTATAACAAAGTCAGGGAGCATAACTCAAAATATTTACATTCCAATGTGATTTTTGAATGCATGAATTGTGCTTTGAGGATATAAAAATGTTTATACAAAGTTCAGTGGAATTCAGATGAAAAATTGCTTGCTACAATTTTTTAAAAAATGAATGGTTAATTAAAATTTTTAATCTGAACTTTCCAATTACCTTAATTCTCTAAATTGCTGAGAAAGTGTATACAAAGTAATAGAGAAAAGGAAACAGAAAGAAGCAGGTGTGCATGCCTTTAATCCCAGCATTTAGGGAGACAGAGGCAGGAACTCTGAGTTCCAGGCCTACTGGGGCTATTGTCTCAACAGAATCAAAATTAGAAAAAGAAAGAAAGAAAACAGGAAAGTCATTCTGCACTATATATTTGTTCATAGTCTTGAGAGGGTTTTATTGTGCAAATATCAGCCATTTGGAATTTAATTTCATATGTTAGCAAAATATATAACTTCCTGGTTTCAATGTAATGACATAAAATGCTCAGAAATTCTGTGTACTTCAAATACCTTCTAAAACACTCTACTTTTATAAATTGAGTACAACTGAATCCAGACCATATGGCTTCCCCTTCTTTAAAATGAAATTCATATGGTAAAACCTAAAAGTCCTGTGTTAAGTTCCTGTGAAGCCTCCAAATGTCAAAGCTTATACTGTGTTTCTTTGGCACTGAGTATACATGGACCAACATGAAGGATTGGTGCCCTTCTTCCCAGACTGAAATGTGGCTTTTTAGGGATGGCAGAACAGTATACATAATTTCATCATTTACATTCCTTCAGAACAATTTTTTTTCAGATTGTGCCTCTAGATACGTTTCTAGCTCTTCTTTCCTCTGTAGTATATCTCTAAATATGTTATGAAAAAAAAATTATGGTATGAAGATTGTTTGGAAGGAGAAAAACATTTAGAGAAAGGAATTCCTTCAATGTTTATAAGCTCCAAAACTTGAAAGAAAATCTTAATTGGCCACACAGACAAGAGTGTACGGCCAGCACAAATTGCTCTTGACAGATTAAGAGAAAAGCAATAACACAAAATTTGGTGAGTAGGGAAACTGGATGGACTAGGTAGAGTTGGGGAAAGGGACATTAGTAAGTTCAAGCTACACTGGATGAAATTCTTAAATACTAATATAATAAAAAGATGGATGTGGAAGTGTACATAGTGAAGCATAGCTTTAATCCCAGCACTATGGTCAAAGGCTGACAGATTTCTTTGTGGGTGTGATGCTGGCCTGATCTACATAGCATGTTCCAGGTCTACATAGGGAGACCCTATCTCAAAAAATATATAATTATTTATGCACTTAATACAGTTAAATATATATAAAAAAATTAGCCTTCAGAAAGAAAAAGAAGTTTATCAAGCTAAGAGAGCCAGAATCAAGGGCACATTTGAAGCTACAGAGCAAGGAAATGCAGGAAAGGGTCAGGAAGGATGTGAGGTGCAGAGCATACAAAGGAGAACACATTGAATCTTCCAAACAGTAGGACTGTTTGGAGGAATCTATGGGAATATGATAAAATTGTGTGATTAACAGAGAATTTATAAACAAAGTACTCATATATATGTACACAATCATATGCATAATTTAAAATGTATGTTATATATACATAGATGTTAAATGTTATAAACATTAAGGAAAATACATGAAAACAAAAATTTTTATAGTAACTATGCTATACAGTAGCTTAACATATGGAAATTTCTCAAACTATCCTTGCCAGCTAAGCATATTCCAGATAACACAGTTTAATATAACATATGAGCAGGCTTCTAAATCTCATTTGAATGCTTAGCCATCTAGCATCTTCTGAATAATACTTTAAGGGTAGCAAAGTAATCTTTAAGTGGATCTAAACTTTGATGTTAATAAGGAAGACACCAGTTTGTTATCTCTTATGAGAAAATAATATTTGCTTTTAGATTACTATAATACCATTCATCTAGATATCCAAAATTATTTTTCTTTCTATTCATGATTATTATTTTGGTCATAGATGCATATTAAATTTAATATTTTTATTTTTGACAATAACAAACAATCTAGCTCTCTACATTGTAATTGAATGAAACTAACAGAGGAAAAAATCAATGTTGAGATGTGTTAAGAAACTTTCAAGCTTTAACATAAGCTTTATTTTTTTATGAATTCTGTAAATATAATTATAAGTTGTTAAGGGTAAAAGCTCACTACTTTGCTCTTTGGCACATGGAGAATATCTTTTCTTTCCAGTTTTTCTTTCCATGTTTTCAGCTATGTACACATTTGTGTATATGCAGACAATGAGATTATTCAGTGAAATGACTTAAAATTTCAGCCAATTCCCACTTTTTTTGTTGAGAACATTTAAGTTCTAATTTCTCAGTAATCTTCAAGTACACAGTCTATTGACTATAGTCACCAGGTTATAAAAGAAAATTTCAGAACTTATTCTTCATAACATGTAGATTTCATCTTTTCACCAACATTTCCCACGTTCCTCCTTTCAAGGTACAAGGAACAACCATTCTGCTCTCTGCTCTCATGAGCTTTCCTTTTCTAGCTCACATTTTAAGCCATCATTCCCTATTTGTTTTTTATTGTGAAGCTTATTTGTCTTAAGATACTCTGCTCTAAGCTTACCTTTGTTTTTTAAAAAGGTGGAATTTCTCTGTCTGGATAACATTTAACTTTTTTCCATATCTTCATCCTTCTAACCAATAACAGTTAATAATTTGTAACCAGAAGTCCCTCAGTGCAAGTTTATCCACTTTAGTCTAGTCAGCATATCTAGTGTTACTCCTTTAGGCAAGCCTACACTCCCTCACTCAGCAGTAATCAGTTGCTAATAATCGGTTGCAGGCCCCAACTTGAAAGCTTTTAATTTTATAGAATAATATGTCAAATATCAGTTTTATGGTATTGATAAATTCATGTTCAATATCCACTCACCAGTTGAGGGTTATTTAGGTTGTTTCCATCTCTTAGCTATTGTGAAAAGAGCACCCACAAACATGGATGTAAGAGTGTCTCTGCAATAGAATGAGTTCCTTGGATATATGCCACGGAGTGGTATAACTGGGTCAAATGGTAGGTTCATTTGTAGTTTATTAAGAGTTCTCCACACTGCTTTCCATAGGGGTTGAACCAGTTTGCAGCCCCACCAGCAGTGGATGAGCATTCCCCTTTCTCCACATTGCCTCTGTGCTGGATAACTTTAGTGTCAACTTGACACACCTGGATTGAGGGAGCCTCAGTTGGGAAATTGCCTCTACTGGACTGGCCTTTGGCCATGTCTGAGGGGCATCTTCTTGATGAGTGATGTGGGAGGGCCCAGCCCACTGTGGGTGGTGCCACCCCTGGGCAGGTGTGCCTATATTGCATAAGAAAGCAGGCTGATCAGTGGCCAGGAGAGCAAGCCAGTAAGCAGCATTCCTCCAAGGCCTGTGCTCCACCTCCTGCCTCCTGGTTCCTGCCCTGAATTCCTCCCTTGGGCTCCCTGATGAACTGTGAACTGGGATATGTAAGCTAAATAAAATCCTTTCCTCCCCAAGTTGGTAGTGGTCAGAGTATTTTGTGACAGCAATGAAGAACAAACTATGATAACCTCCAACATTTGGTATCATTTATTCTCCTGATCTTAGCCGGTCTGACAGGGGCAAAATGAAATCTTAAAGTAGTTTTAATTTAATTTCCCTAATTGCTAATGATGTTAGCCCATCTTTTAATTGGACTACTTCTCTTGATTCTTTGTTTTTTGAGGTCATTATATATTCTGGATATTAAACCTTTGTCAGATGTGTTGCTGGTGAAGATATTCTTCGTCTCTGTGGGTTTTCTCTTCATTTCCTTGGTTGCTTCTTTTAATGTACAGAAGCTTTTTAGTTTAATGAGGTTCCATTTGTTGATTCCTGACCTTATTTCTTGAACAATAGACGTCAGTTTAAAAAATCCTTTCCTGCTGGGCGTGGTGGAACACACCTGTAGTCCCAGCACTTGGGAGACAGAGGCAGGTGGATCTCTGTGAGTTCAAGTCAAACCTGGTCTACATAGTGAATTCCAGGACAGCTGTGCCTACAAGGGGACCCTGCTTCAAAAAGAACAAAATAAAATAAAATAAAATAAATCCTTTCCTACACCTATATCATGGAGGTTATTGCCAATGTTTTCTTCTAACAGTTTCAGAGTTTCATGCTTCACATTGAGGCCTTTGACCCATTTGGAGTTGACTTTTGTGCAAGGTGAAAGATAGGGGTTTAGTTTCATTCTTCTACAGGAGGAGTTCCAGTTTTGCCAGCACCATTTGCTGAACATGTTGTCTTTCCTCCAGTGAATGTTCTTGGGCTTTTGTCAATTATCATGTGGCTGAAATTGCATGTATTCATATTTGGATCTTCAGTTTTGTTCCACTGATCTACAGGCCTGTTTTTGTGCCAGTACCATGTTGTTTTTATGACTATGGCTCTATAATACAATTTAAAATCTGTTATAGTATCTCTGAAGTTTTTATTCTTTCTAGGGAAAAATATCACCAATATTATGATGAAGTAAATCCTCAGAACTCTGACCATGCTCTGATAATATCCTAATTTCATTGTTTTGTAGGATCCATGTGTAATCCCCCCCATCCCTGTATGCTTTTCTTTTGTTGCTCTGGCTTCCAGGAAGCTCCACACTTTTTTATTTAGTTTTTGTAACCTCTCTGAATGGCTTTTTCTGATATAATTATGCTATTCTTTTCATTTCCTTCTTAGTCATTTTCTTTTAGTTGCTTTTCTTCTTTTAGTTTGTCTCAAGTAATTGTGATGACTTGTTGATGGTCTATAAAAGTCCATGGCATATAAGGGAGAACCACATGTCAAAATGTATCCACTTCCTGTTCCTACCCATTGACTGCCTTAGGACCAGCAACTGTTGTCACAGTTGTAGAAAATCTTTTGTTTTCTGCTACTTGACATATAATTCAACTGTATAGCCTTTTAAATAAAATGTTGGTACTTATTTAAATAATAAAAATGGATACTTGTGACAGAATTATAGAATAAAATAATAAATAAATGGTGGGACTGAGTCCCCAATTTCTTTTATAGGATGTTTGTCATTAGTATAGAGGAAAGTTATACACATGTGCGTGCTAACTTTGTGTCCTGCCACTTTGGTGAATTCATTTTCAGCACCAGAAGTTTTTTGATGGTGTCTTCAGGGTCCTTTATGTATATAATTATGTTATCTGCAAATGGAAATCATGATGGTTAGTTTTAATTGTCAACTTGGTACACTGTAGAATCACCTGGGATGAGTGTCTCAATGAAGAATCATCTAGATCAGGTTGCCCTGTGGACCTACCTGTGGAGGACAGTCTAGATGACATTAATTGATGTGAGAAGACCCAGCCCACTGAGGGCAAAACCATTCCCTAGGCAAAGGATCGTAGACTGTGTAACTGTAGAGAGAATGCTCAGTATAAGTAAGCATGTATTGGTTAATTTCTCTCTGCTTTTGCCCATGGATGTGATGTGACCAGATGTTCTAAGTTCCTGTTTCCTTTGACAGCCCTGCTATGGTAGACTGTGACCTGGTATTGTGAGATTAAAAAAAAGACAATGGAGAGAGTAGACACTCATCTTAATGATCTAACTGGAAGTGTTTTAGTTTTCTTCATTTAGCATGTTGGCTATGTTTGTCATATATAAATTTATTATGTTTATATATGTTTATTATCTCCAGCCTCTTTATGACTTTTATCATGAAATATCTGGATCCTATCAAAGGCTTTTTCTTTGTCTATGGAGATAATCATGACATTTCTGTCTTTGAGTCCATTTATGTGATGTGTTATATTTATTGATTTATATGTATTAAACCATTACTGCATCTCTAGAGTGAAGAAAAATCATGTTTAAATACCTAATGTATTAAGAAGAGTTAGAAAATATAGTGGAAAGCTGAGTGCCGAGGTTCTTTCACATAGGAAAAATAGAAATGGATTTCTAAACTGTGTCTTAGACTAATGCTTGAATCAGGACATTGAAATCATCTCAAATACATTTTCACCTTTACAAAATTTTCTGATTCTAGATAATTACGTTATCAGACATCAACTGTAAATTCTTTACTAGTTAAGTAAAGAATTATAGAAGAACACAGAAGATGCTCTATGTAAAATTAATTTGTGAATAAATGCCTTCAAAAGAGTGGGTTTGGTAGTTTTCCTTTGCTATAGGAAATGACAAGTATGCCAAGATCAATGAAACAATATTAACTCATATTAACGCACAAAGATCTTTTCCATGCATTGATAGTATTCTACACTCATATGATTATATGTATATGTATGTGTCATATTAACTCACAAAGATCTCTTCCATGCATTGATAGTATTCTACACTCATATGATTATATGTATATGTATGTGTACATGTGTTCATTCCAAGGGGTGTGTGAAAGTCAGAGGAAAACTTTCAGTAGTTACCTCTCTTTTTCTATCATGCAGGTCTTGGGGATCAAGTTCAGGTCATCAGGCTGTAGGAGCCTTTATCTGCTGATTTTTCTCACCAACACTGGCACAACTCTTCTAAAGTGGACTGCTGTAATTGTACATTTTTTTGGTGCTTTTTGGCCAATGTTTCTTGATTTTAAGTAGAGAACATACTAATCAGGTATACACAATTTTCCAGAGTAAATATTATACACATTCTCAAAATTCTTCCTTCTGGCAATTGATTCATGTTATAAATATCATCAGTCATCTTTCTGAGAAAAATACCAGACAGTAAACTTTTCAAGGATAAACATCATGGATGAGACATTGAACAAAAAAAATGACCAAAATATTGCACTTAATCATTGTGGAAAGTGTATACTGCTGTAGGAAGATAAACTATGTGTATGTTGAAAAACTGCAAATTTCTTAGTAAAGGGATTTACAATAATGTCGTATCTTAAGTATATATGCACTTTGTAAAGAAGCGATTAAGAGGAAATGATGGTAATCTTTCTTATTTTGAAGTATGTGCAAGATAATTTTGGCAATGCCGATAGGTCCTCGTTTTGTCTCACAGGTGTGACTATGCTTGACCAGATAAAGAAGCAATAGAAATGGTCCAGGTGATAATCTGGCAAAAGGATTAAAATAAATCATGAATTTTTCAGGGAAGATATTTTGAAAAAAAAGTTTAATTAAGTGTTTTGTAGTTTTAATTCTGTATATTCAGTGTATATGACACTATACCCTGTAAGGATGTTTTATACAAATCTACAATGTAAAAATGATATTCCACATTGAGCCCCTACACTCTTCTATTGTTCCCCACACTATTTGTTCCCCTAGACAGTTTCTACTAATATACTCATGTCATGTATGTATGTGCAGAAACACACATCCATACACATATGGTTTTATGTTTTTGTATAAATCCAGAAAGCACAAATGAGAGAAAGCATAAAATATTTATCTCTGAGGCTATCTAAATTCAATTAATATTATTATCTCTAGCTGCATATGTTTTCTTGCAAATACACAGCTTAGTTACATTGTACATCTAAACCACATTTAAAAATATTTTATTATTTTTATTTTGTGTGCATGAGTATTGTGCCTCTATGTATATAAGTGCATTCGTGCTGTGCAATGCCTGAGGTGGTGGAAGAGGGCATTGGATTCCCTGGAACTGGAGTTACAGACAACTCTTAGCCACCATGTGCGTTTAAGAGCTCTTAACTGCTGCACCATCTCTCAAGCCCCTAAACAACATTTTTAATACATTACTCTATTTTGGACAACAGACATGACTATAATTTTGCTCTTATGAGTACTGTGGCAGTGGTGTACAAGCATCTGCCATATGTTGAGTTACAATTCTTGGAGTAAATACCCAGGGGTTGCAGAACTGGTCATATGTTAGAATAATTACTAGATTTTTCTTGAGGACCCTCCTCATTGACTCCCATAATGGCTGACCTAGTTTACATTTCCACCTGTAGAGAGCAAGATTATCTTTCTGTATATACTTTTTTCAGCAGATGTTGCTATCTGCTTTCTTAGTGACTAACATTCCAAGTAAGGTGAGATAAATATCAAAGTAAATTTAATTTCAATTTCTCCAAGGGCTAGTGAATTTTAAAGATTTTTCATATATTCATCAGCCTTTTGTATTTCAGCTATTGAGAGCTGCTTGCTTATTCCCTTAGGCTACTTATTTATTAAGTTGTTTAATTTATTGTTGCTTAGATTTTTGAATAATTTATATATTCTGACTATTAATTCTCTGTCTCATGTGTAGCTAACAAAGCTCTTGTCTCATTTTTAGGTTGTTTATTCACTTGAATAACTGCTTCCTTTGTTATTCAGAAACTATTAATATAATCAGGTTTCATTTGCCATATTTGGCATTATTTATTGAACAACTGGAATATTATTCAAAAAATTTCTTGCATGCACCCACATATTGAAATGTTTTTCATACTTTTTTTCTCTAACAGTTTGAGTTTCAGGTCTTAAACTAAGGTCTATGTTCATTTTGGAGATATGTTTGGGCCAGAATGAAAGATAGAGTTCAAGTTTCATTTTCCTGCATGTGGGTATCCATTTCTCTCAGCACAATTTTTGAAGAGAACACCTTTTCTCAAATATATATCACAATTTGAAATCTTTGTAGAAAATCATGTGACTGAGGCTGCATATGTTGATACCTGGGCCTCCTACTGTGTCCCATTGCTCTAGACATCTACTTCTTTACTAGTGCTATTCTGGCTTTGCTGTTATGTTCTATATCTCGGCAGTATTACTTGAAATCAGGTGTGACAATACCGATACCTTCAGCTGATTATAATTTTGCACTTGATTGCTTTGGATATCTAGGTCGATTATATTTGCATATGAATTTTTGAATTTCATGATTTTATTCTCGATTTCTTTCAAGAACAGCAGTGGGATTCTGATATGTAGTGCATTAACTCTGTAGAGACCTTTTATGAGTATTAAGCTTTCTAAAATATTAATTATTTAAATACATGCACATAAGTGCTCTTTTCATTTCCCAATTTCTTCTTCAATTTTTTTCTCCAGTATTGTTAAAATTTACATACAAGGACTATTTCCCACCCATTGGATTTCTTGCATTTTTTGAGGCCATTATGGGTATAATTTCTTGATTTCTTTTCCAGAATGTTAGTTATTGTTGTATAGGAACATTAAAATATGTGGCCTTTTTGGGTCATACTTTAAAATATATATTCAACTAAAGTGGAAAATGTTAAAAGATGGATGACTTTCTAGATTTATGATATACCAAATTAAACAAAAATGCAGCAACATTTCATACATTTGTAACAAGCAAGGAGGAAATTGAGTCTGTAATTTAAAAATCTCTGAACATACCCTCATCTAATCCTACATGGATTCACTTATGTTGGCTTTGAGACCTTTTAAAATGAGCTAGCCAGTACATAAAAGGAAATAACTCTACCAAGCTCTTTGTTATGAAAACAATATTAGCCTGATAAGAAAACAAAATTAAAATTATAAAAATAAAATTAGTTACAAAACTTCTTGATGAACACCAATGCACAAATTACCAAACAGTACTTGCAAACAGAATCCAATAACACATCAGAAATAATTCACCATCAAGTTACCTTCATTCCAGAGGAGTAGGAATGGTTCAACACATCCAATATGTAATAATCATATAAAAGGACCCATGAACAAAAGTCTTAGCATCATTTTAATAGATACAGGAAATGTTTTGACCAAATCCAACATCTTTTCATGATGTAAAGTCTCAAAGCACTAGGAATACAAAGAGAATAAAACAACTTAATAAAGGACTATCACACACATTACTAAAGGCTATGTACAACAATCCCACAGCCAATATTATATTAAATGAAGAAAATGTCAAATTATTCCATTAAAATCAGAAAGAAGACAAACCTTTTTATCTCCATTATTATTTAATACAGAGCTTCAATTCCTTTTTAGAATTACTAAGAAATGAGAAGGAAATAAAAGGGATAAAAGGGTAAAAGGAAGAACACAAAGAATCCCTATTTGCACATTATATAATTCCATACATAAAAGAACATAAAGACTCTACCAGAAAACTTTCAGAGCTTATAAACACTCTCAGCAAGGTGACATATTACAAACATAGAATATCTAAATTATAATAAAAATGGATTTCTTTGTACTTTTTGAAATTGGCACTATGCCTAACTTCATTCAAAATATTTTATAATGCCTTTAATAGCATATGCAGTAATTATTAAATCCATTAGCAGTTTTTTAAATCAATTAATTAGTTGTTTGCAAAAGAAATATCAAATTATTAAAGCAATTATCATTTTTACTTTACAAAATCCAAAGAAAACCAAGCATTTTTTTTCACCACAGTCTGGAGATTTTCCTCATGAAAATAATAGCGCTTTATTTTCAAGTCGATTGAGTTGCTGCTGATGACATTTTTGAACTTCCATTATATTAGCACTGGGATCAAATGTTTTTACTGCAATTAACACCCAGTGGAAACTAAACTCATTTAGTGCTGTCAAAGTCTCATTATTGGTCTTGTCAGAGAAAAACCTTGAGATTACCACCAAACATATTTGTATAATTTAATTGCTATTTATCTCTAAACTTTCAAGAGTGTATAGAAACAGTCGAAGGCAATTAATATATCAAGGGAGCATGGCAAGGCAGAGCTGATTGCTATTGTCAACCATTAATGATCTACCAGAGTCAGTTAATAAGAAAATGTACCCATGGTTCAGTAATCATGTGAGAGGAAGGAATGAGTGGTAATTTTTTCATGAATTAACGTTATAAAGAATTTTATGTTGTATTTTAAATTAATCAGAGTGTCACTGTAAGCATATGATTGTATACACATGCATATTTAATTCATACACATAGTATACATGTACATGATAGTATTAGCCTCTATTTAATAAATTTACTAGTTCATTTGAGATAATTTTACATAAGACATTTCGACAAATATGAAAAAATAATGTCCTTCTCTCTAGTCAAATTTTCAGTAAGGTTTAGAATGTGGAATATCCTATGATTGTCTGAAAAAACATATCTCCAAAATAAGGATATCTTCTGAAATTTTACACCTATCTAATATTTATGTATTGATGCATGGTGCCAGAAATAAGATTTCTTCAGAAGTATTAGAGAGAGTGAAAAAATGTTCATAATCTAATTTATTATAGAATCTTCCATCATAAACATCCTATATACATACACCAACTGCCTTCAGACATGAACAAGAAGTTATGCCAAAAGATATCATGTCATTACATCACTGTTTCTTAGAAAACATTTTTATTCCAAAACTAATCAATTCCTCTTAGATGATGTGATTTTGTGAACACCTTTCCTCTACTACTTAAATTAGGGCTGGCTTGTGTATTTTATGTGGTTCCTGGGTTTGTGAGTGGTAGGAGTCAGTATCTGAATAACATGAAAGACAACAAATAATATGTCAAGTGTGTACACTGTGATATGAAATGGAAATACATAACAATGACATTCTCTTACCAGAGGAAAACTCCAAGGCCCTGTGCTCAGAGATTTTTGGAGCACTTGATATATTTTTATGAATAGAATGTTGTATATAAAGTTTATTGCATTTAACAAATCAATGTATTGAAATGTGAAGAATCACTAAATCTTACTCGCTCATGCCTTTCCCTTTTCTGAACTGCTTATTGTTGGTAATTTGGTAGCACTTTTCATCAATATTACAATGGAATTTGGTTCTTTTAAAGGAAGAAATTAAAAATTTGTCCATTCTACATCTTTTAATGAGCACAGAAAAATATTTTTTAAGTTAGGTCAAATGAATAAAGGGATGCACAAACTTGGATCCCACTTACAGCACAGTGGCCATGTGTATTAGTTACTTTTCTGTTGCTGTATTAAAACACTGTGACCAAGGAAACTTATAAAATGAAAATTTATTTTGAGTTTTATTTTCCAGGAAGCCACAGTCCATCGTGACTGGGAGTCATGGTGTCAAGAGCAGAAAAAGAAATACTCACATCTTCAAGCAGGCACAAGAAACAGAGAGCGACTGGGGATCTGGTAAGGCTTACAAACTCTGAGTCCACTCCCGTGCCATCTGGGGAAAAACTGTCCAAATACTCAGAGTCTATGGGGTACTAACTTATTCAAACCATCACATCATGCAAACAGGAAACCCTTCCTTCCCTCTAGCACCACAGCAACATTTTACTCTGTGCACAAATCATTTTACAAAAATGCACATTGAACTATTGAAAAAGTACAATTTAAAATGTGAGAACTTCCAGACTAAAGATACTTCACAGAAAGGTACAGCAGAGTAAGGCTAATATTTAAAATGTGCATTGCAACAAAAGTGAGATGTTTAGAGTGTATAATGTAATTGATATTTGTGATGATTACAATAAAATACATCAATTTTTCAGGTGAACACAATTTTGAATGATACTAGAAGTAGATTCATTAATTTTTTAAAAATTTTCTCATCAGCATATTTACTAAACCATAGTGATGAGAACCAGAGATTTCCTGAAAATTGTTGCAATGAAAATATATGTGACAGAATAAAATATGGTTTAAAGTGACATCAAAATATTATGAAGAATATCTAAGAATGTGTATTTGTTTGTTTGACACAGAGTCTCCCTGTAGTCCCAGGTTCCCTAGAACTCGCTGTGTAGATTAGGCTGGCCTCTAAGATCTACCTCCATTCCAGTTTGCTAGGATTAAAGGTGTGTGCCAACACACCCAACATATCCAGGAAACTATTATAGGCATGTGAAGGCATTCATTTGGATGAACCCATAATTGAAACATAGATTACACAGTAAGAAATATATAAGTAAAAAAAGGCAGTCCCTGAAAAAAAACAATCTGCAGTATATTGACTTATTACTTCTTGGGGGTTCTCCTCAGGCCAGCTGTGAAGGCCCTAAACTGGATCAGGTCCCCTGCCAATTAGGGGGGACAAGAGGTGTGGAGCCACGTCACACAGACCCCAGGAGTTGGGTAGAAGCAAGCACTAGGTGAGGTGCTGCAGGCTCCTTTTGGCAGGCTATTTGAGGACCAAGAGGTGAAGTGAATTCTTACTGAATCCCAGGGCTCTGGGTCCAGGCCATCTTTGGAGGCCTCTTGCTACCTTTCCACCCTTTTTCTTTAAAAATAACTTTCCAGGGAGAGCCTGTAGGAAGCTCCACCTTGGGATGACCCCAGGATCATGGACTGTGCCTGTCTTAGGTTGTCCTATTTGGGCATGAACCTTACCCATCATTGGAGCTTACCCGTCATTGACTATCAGCCCTCCAAGGGGTATTTTCCCGGGGGATGAGTCGAGGTGGAGAATTACCTGTAGGAGGCCTCATAGATTTGTGGAATCTGAGTCTGTCAGGCAGCATAGGGTGTGTTGAAATCATCTTCATGTATTGCTCTGAGGGCCTGATACACCAAGTGATTGAATTTTTTCTGACTGCGGGAATGAAGAACAAGGGATTTAATAAGTAGAAAGAGAATAATTATGCCTGTCAGGAGTAGGTAAGTGACGATCCAAGACAGGTCAAACAGTGCTTTTAGATTAGACCAGATTTTCTCTAAGAACCCTGAAATGATGTCCAGTATGGTGGTGTGGGTATAATTTAGAGCAATAATTTAATTAGTTAGTAATATCGAGCAATTAAGAAACTTTTGATTCCAGTGGCCGTGAATATAGTGCAGAAGTTGTAGGCGTTCTTCAGTAATATTCTGTACTCTATAGGGGGTGAGACAAAGTGACCTAAAGTGAGGGTCACAAGCTAGCAGAGCCATGTCTTCGGTAATTGCCAGCTCTTCACTAAAGAGATCAGTTTGTTGTTGTAACACATTAATTGCCTGGTGAAGATGCTGATTGATAAGGGACTGAGTGTGAAAGGCAGAGGAAGTTTTGGACACAGCCTCATTGAGTATCTCCACAGTAGTGGAGGATTGGGTGATAGCTACTGCAGCGGTGGCAGCCGACCCTAATGCAAGGATGATGGCTGAGATGAGAGAGGCAGTGACCCTGAAATCTCATTTTAAGCAGGGGGCTAGTGACAAGGCTGTCCGCTCTATAAGGGTGACAGCATGGAAGTGGGTTGCATTGGTGACTGGAACCCAAAGGCCACAGGTTCACGAATAAAGAGAACTATGTGAGCTGGATGGTTCCAGCAGGCTGCCAGTACACAGGTGGTGTTGGTATCACAGCAGTTGAATTGTCCCCGAGGGTTGGAGGTAACATTGGCTATCAATAAGGCAAACAGAGGCCACACACAAATGGGAGTAGGGGGCCAGGATGGCATGTGATCAATGTATGTAAGGATTTTGTTTTTGACACAAGTAGAGGGGTTGGTGTTAGTGTAAGTGCCATTGGAAAGCTGAAGGCCCTGCTGTGCCAGGAATGGCCCCATGTCCACGGAGGCATGCAGACCACAGAGGTCCCAGTTACGGAGTATTGATTCGCAGTTGGTAGGGGAGATCTTAAGCCTCAAGGATAGGTTGGAGCCAGTTGTCACCAAGATCTTAGGGGATGATTAGAGGGGGAGCGGCTGAAGCAGCTAAAGGGAGGCATGACATGGCTGGGCTTAGGGTGGCATCTCTGCCATGGTAGAGGGAGCGCGAGGAAAAAGGGTGCAAGGGAGCATGTGCATGGGCAGTGTGATCAGCTTGGAAGCTTGTGTGCTGCCAACTCCTTTTATTGGTGGGCCTGGCCAATATTTCCAATGAGGGAATTTAAGGAATTCAATTTCTGATATAACGGTGACATCAGCCCCTGTGTCTACTAGGCCCTTTATGGCAGTTCCATCTAGGAACAGGGTCATTAGTGGGGAGTGGTTGAGGATTGGGAGACTCCATAATATCTGTCTCATTTCCCCTCTTATGGGCAGGGCTGAGGGGGTCCCAGATGTTTTCAGGGGAGACCCATGGAGCTTAATTAGTGGCTTCATCCCAAAAGTGTCCAATATCTTTTGGTTTTACTTTCAACCCTCTGGTTTTAAGGAGCACCTTGAGTGCTGCTTTTCGTGGTTCTCTGCATTGTGGTGGTAAATTGCCCATTGTGGGAGGGTCTCACGAAGGGGAATTTGCCACAAAATTAGAAGATGTGGGTAACTACCAAGAGGGCACAAAGGAAGCAAAGAAGCACTGTGAACCACTTGGATGTAAACTGCCTCAACATGTAAAGGTGTATCAGATCCAAATGTCTTGTGTTCAGTGAGGGACTTCTGGAGGCTGTCGCACCTCCAGCCGTATGATCACATTGTGTCTCTGGGACAGGCAACAGGGTGACCTGAAGCCTGGGCTCTGAGTTCGGGGTGGATCAGTCCTTATGTGAACTGACGGAGACAAGCTGAGGGGTGGGAAGTGCCAATGTGGGCTTCGGGACCACATGGAGGAGTGTGCCTCCCTGATCTAACAAACTAGTCCAACAATAAAGATGATAGACAGGGTGGAGGGGACAGAGGAGGAGGCTACTCACTTACCCTCAAGCAGCCAAAGAAACAGACAAATCCAGGCACCTACTTACCGAACGAACCAAGGTTCTGGGTGTCGCCAACACCATAGGAAGGAGTCCCTGTTCAGGCACCAGGTGTTGTGGGTTCTCCTCAGGCCAGCTGTGAAGACCCTAACCTGGATCAGGTCCCCTGGTGATTGGTGGGGCAAGAGGCCTGGAGTCATGACACACAGATCCTGGGAGTCAGAAGCAACCACTAGGTGAGGTGCTGAAGGCTCCTTTTGGTGGGCTATATGCAGACCAAGAAGTGAAGTGAATTCTTGCTGAATCCCAAGGCTCTGGGCCCACACCATCTTTGGAGGCATCCTGCTACAATTACTCTCCAAAGAACAAAGGGATAACTTTTTCAGGCACACACACACACACACACACACACACACACACACACACACACACACATTCTACTATGGCTGCCAAGAGATTTGTAAAATTGAAAAAACTATTTTTATATGCTTTAAGGAAGCCACGTTTATAGATGCCATGTGCCTGAAAAAGTTATCCCTTTGTTCTTTGCAGAGTAATAAGTCAATACATTTCAGATTGAGAGGGACAGATCTCTGTCTTCCTATAAAGGCAATATTCTTTTTATTTCTGAGTAAAAAGTAATTTTTAGTTATATAATTATATTTTATCATAATATTTACTTTGTAGTTTTATTTCATGTATTAGTAAATAATCTATGCAGAAGCTACTTTCTCTGAGTATCTGGTTTGATAGCTTTACTTAAATGCATAACAGTTAAGTGGCTTAGGTATTTGTTAGCTCAGTTTATTGATGAGAAGAAATTTTTTTCTTGCTCAAGTCATGAAAAGAAAGCAGTTGATATAGGAGGTCTGCCTTAACAAAATAATGCAGCATCGCTGAAGGTTATAACTGATAAAAGGATAAAGATTTCACAGCTAGTGATAATGAAGGCCAATGGCAGTATCAATAGCCACATTAGGTACTGGTTGTGGTGGAAAGTTCATTTGAGGTATATAATTCTATCGAACTGTGGCCATGTGTTTTATAGGACTACTTTTAAAATTGAAGGTTATGGGTAATAGGTTTTGCTGTTAGGAAGTTTCCCTTTTTCTTTTACCCTTTGAAATGAGCAGTTATCATGTGATCCTCAACTATGAAGGGAGAATAGAAAATTATTTGCTAGGAATTTTGTGAATTTAAATAGGCAATGAATGAAAGCCTTGACATAATGTTTGTCATACTTAAGTCCTCTATAAACATTACCTAATCTGAGTCATCTTTTATTAGCTGTTTCTAGAGTCTGTATCTTTTCATCTCTGCTGTTCACTAAACACTTTGGAATAAACTATTATAAAAACCTACTTCAGCTGCTTCTCATTCCCTCTAAATACACCACCCTTCCCTTCTGCACTCTATTTTGCTGATAGAATGTACATTTTACAATTGAAATTTTGATTCTCTCAATTCTGTGTTTCAATATTTATGCATCCTATTCTCATAATTGTAAATACTCAATTGTGTACTGTTTGACATTGAATAAAATTACCTAAATCTGCAGATTACTCTTGGCCGTCATCAAACCTGACCATTTAATTTCTGTTAAAGTTATCTTTCTCTGTTATTTTATTTCAGCATATAGCTTGCTTTTCCTTTTCACAGTGTTCTTGACTAAAATGTATTCTTTGCTCCCCTTTCTCAATGTTGCACACCTGTCTATCCTTTGTGTTTGAGTGTTAGTTAACTATTACATGTTCCTAAAACTCAAGACTATGTCCAGAACAGTATATCTACCCACTCTTTTCTTATATAGCATTCTGTATATTATTTGCTGGGTTCATTTTTTAAATTTGTTTATAAGCAATATTTTTCTTAGTCATGCAATTTCCTTTGGCAAATGGAATGAGTGGCAGGAATGTAAGTAGAGGATTATTTCTTATCTTTTTGAAATTTATGTTCTTGTTTTTGTGTCTTATACCATGAAGATATACTGCCTTATTAAGATACTCGTACTTAGTACCACGTTGAGTAGGATAGACACCAACTCATAAGATGAAAACAGTCTCGTAGGGACTGGAGTGATGACTCAGTAGTTAAGAACACTGGTTAGTCTTGCAGAGGATCTGGGTTCAGTTTCCAGTACTCACATGCCAGCTAACAACAATCCTTACCTCCAGTTCCGTGGGCACTGCATGACTCAGGTGCACTTGCATACAAGCAGGCAATACACACACAAAAAAATTAAATAAAAATAACCAATAAAACACTTTAAAAAGATGAAAACAGCCTCTGAAAAGTCCCAACCTCAGTTTAGATATTCTATTGTCAGTAGTCATTATTTAAAGAAAATCCACTTATGCTAAAAATAAATTATCTTGTAAGGCTCTTAAATATTCATTATTAAATTTAGAGAGTACTTCTCAATATTATGTAAGACAAATTACTGTATGATTTATGTATATTTCCATAGGTTCAGTACATAAACAATAAAGACGATGGGAGAGAAGTTTTCATAACACTATGAATATGGAATTACTCATTTTTACTTTCAGAATATACATACCAAAGTATCTATCTTTTAAATGATCGAGTCTAAATATTTAATTTTCTTACATTGTTGTACGACGAAAATCACTTGAGAAAAATGAAAGTAATAAGCTATAAAATTTTCAGAATGAAACTATTTCACTTTGATACCATAATGACAACTCAGAGGTGAGAACAGTAGAGTGGCTGTGGTGAGTGAAGGATCCAAGTAGCACCAGCGTATTCCAATGGCTCCTCAGCAAGATGGATTGCTTCTACTTTTTCATTGAAATCTATTACTTTTCCTTATGTCTAATTAAAATTTAACAAAGAACAAAATTAGATTTGATGATAGTACATCTACCATACACATATGTGAAATTCTATGTTGTTTTGTATTTATTTTACATGATTTATATTAATTAGCATGCTGCTCATTAGAATGTATGGTGGATTTGTTTGAACTCATAACTTGATACATTTGGAGTTTGCTGAGAATTTTTAGTTTATTAAATAACATGTCAGCAAACAGCTTTTTTCTGAAAGCTGCCCTTTGAAAATATAGGAGAATTTTTTTAGCATTTGACTTTACCTATTATGTGATTTCTTTTGATTTTGAAATCTTAGCATTTAGTCCTTGATAATCCAGAAAAATCCTTTAAACACTGAAGGTGTGTAAACACTTAAATAGATGATAGCTTTTTGCCATCTAACTTTCTATGATACACTTCATAAAGTTACTTTGAATGAACCTTATATCCTTATAAAAATAACAAAATATAACATTTTCACTCCAAAGTTGAATATTACTATTTTAGGAAGATATAAATAAATCATGTTATCAATCATTAGTAAGAGAGGAGTAAATTTCAAATGAAATCATATTGAAAGCCCTGAGAATATGGATTACTTCACTTTGTAGAGATTTCTTATGATTTTTATTTGCTACTGATGTTTAGAAATTTATGTTCCAAAAAACGCAATTATTAATATCAAGGAATTGGCTTAAATGTTGCTTCAGTTCAAAAGGCATATCTGAACGTGTTTAATAATTGTTTTGTGTAGCAACAGGACTTAAATAATGTCATGAAACAGCATGATGATTTTGGAAAGTGTCGGAAGCTGGAGAAACAACAATCATTACCAAAAAATATAATATAGCTCTACAAACAGTTGACTTAAGCAGGACATTCTGCCTGCACTAGTAACCTTGAGAAAGAATTTATGGCAAGGTTATCTTTCTCTTCCCCTTGCAAACAGTTCTCGGAAAAGATAAGTCATGCAGTAATCTCTTGGAACACCTGGTGGTCAGTCACGTTGCTGAATTGCTCAGTCCCTCTCCCATACCCATAAGAATGCTGTAACCTTTGACCAACTTCTTCAACCCCTTCTAAATACAAACTGTATATAAGGAAAGCTTGCAGTTCAATAAAGCAATCCTTGACAAGTGGACTTGCTTGGGCTCCGTCTCTTCTTTCTTGCCCGTTTTTCCTTTCAGGGAGTGGTCCCCCTCGAGCTTTACCTGTACAGGGTCCCCACAGGTGGGGGCAAGTGGTGCCTAAACGTGGGGCTTGAGGTACGGACCCTTGCCAGACAGAGACGGTTGAAGACAGACCCGGGTACGCGTTTGAGGACGGCCTCCTACAAAGTGAAAGTAACTACTCTGGATCGCCGCCTCGTTTGATCTGCACTCTCACCGCTCATGAGGATCTGCTGATCTGAGGTAAGTGGTCTCTGTCTCAAAAAATGGGCCAGCAACTGTCTAAGGAGGCTATTTTTATTAGGGACTTGAAGGCCTCCCTCAGAGAAAGAGGAGTCTGAGTTAAGAAAAAAGATCTTGTAAATTTTTTTGTGTTTGTGAGTGACCAATGTCCTTGGTTTGTTATAGATGGTCCTGAAATCAACCCTAAAAAATGGGACCGAGTGGGACAGTGTTTAAATGAACTATTAAAGGATAAAGGCTCTGAGGCAGTTCCCATTCAGACTTTCAGCTATTGGACATTAGTCCGAGATCTTCTCAAAGACTCTCCTGAAAACAAAAGTAAAATTATTTCCCTAGCTGAGGATTTCATTAAGCCCCTTTCTCGGTCTGCCTCTGTGTCATCCATTAATAAGACAAACCTTCAAAAAGTAACTCAGGGTGCCGCTCATCAGGAGCAGACCTCGCCTTGCCCATCAGTCGTGATCGATATGCCTCCCTCGAAGCCAACCGCTACAGGCGGGCCAACCCAACTTTATCCAACATTGCCCAAGGTAGAGAGAAAAGAAAAACCTTCTTCCAACTTAACCTTCCCAATATTTCAGAAACAAGGTTCCCCTCCTGAAGGATTAACCCCCTCTGAGGAGAGTGACTTAGAAGAAGAGGCTGCCCAATATCATAATCCTGACTGGCCCCCTCTTGTTGCTTCTGCACCTCCCCTACCTCCATA
>NW_008352267.1:6023183-6024873 GCF_000622305.1 Nannospalax galili | reverse complement strand
GAGTTAAGAAAAAAGATCTTGTAAATTTTTTCGTGTTTGTGAGTGACCAGTGTCCTTGGTTTGTTATAGATGGTCCTGAAATCAACCCTAAAAAATGGGACTGAGTGGGACAGTGTTTAAATGAACTATTAAAGGATAAAGGCTCTGAGGCAGTTCCCATTCAGACTTTCAGCTATTGGACATTAGTCCGAGATCTTCTCAAAGACTCTCCTGAAAACAAAAGTAAAATTATTTCCCTAGCTGAGGATTTCATTACCCGTTCTTCCCATAACCACCTCCCATACAGATATCCTTCTAAAAGCTAAAAATGACCTAAGTAAACAAGTTATAGCTTTAAGAGATGTTCTTTCTTTGCAAAAAGAGTTTGCAGAGCTCAACTCAGAGCTCTCTTCCCTACAAAAGGCTGTTACTAGAACTGTTTTTGCGGCTCCTTTGCCACAAGCTGCAGGAAAGACTAAGTTCAAGTCTGCCAAAACTAGGGCCCTTGCCTTCCCTGTAATCACTAGGCAGGCGGCCAGAGAAGGCCTCTCCTCTGTAGAAGAGTCAGGTAGTGACAGAGAAGAGCCTAGAGACTCTGATAATGAGGAGGGGGGAGAGGCACAAGAAGAGGGTGAGGCTGCTCCAGAGCAGGTCCCTGCTCCCGCTCCTTCAGGGCATAGTAGGCGCTCTACTATATCCTCAGATGTTGAGTATAAGCGCCTCAAGTTTAAACCTCTTAAAGAATTAAATAATGCAGTTAAGAACTATGGCCCCAATGCCCCATTTACTGTATCCATGCTTGAGACCCTGTCCGGTGGCGGGTACTTTACACCAGGAGAATGGCTTCGGGTGGCTCAGACGGTCCTCTCTCATGGACAATTCTTATCCTGGAAAGCTGACTACCTTGGTCACTGTCAAACTATAGCCAGCAGAAACCAGCGGGACCCTCGGGCCCCCGAAGCCACCTGGACTTTTGATAAGCTTGCTGGACAAGGAAAATATATCACCGAGGGCCGACAGCTTAAATTACCCACAGGGGTTTTAGCGCACACCAAGGAGGCTGCACTGGGGTCGTGGAGAAACATCCCAGCAAAAGGCAGCCTCATGACACCCCTAACTAAAATAGTTCAAGGCTCTCAAGAACCCTTTAGTGAGTTTGTGGGCAGGTTACAAGAGGTAGCTGAAAGAGTTTTGGGTCCTGAAGATGACAATGACAACTTTATTAAACAACCTGCTTGTGAAAATGCTAATTCTACTTACAAATCTGTCCTTAAGGGACAAGCCAAAAATAAGTCCTTGAATGAATTAATCAGACTTTGTGCTGACGTAGACTCTTTTTCTCATAAGATTACTCAAGGCATAAATTTGGCAATTGGTGCTGCTCTTCAGACAACTAGAGGGCCCACCCTCCCTAAAAAATGTTTTAAGTGCGGACAACCTGGGCATTTTGCAAAAAATTGTACTGAAACCTAGAAAGTAGGAGGGACCCCTCTCCCCCTGACAATATGCCTAATACGGTCTGTCCTCGTTGTAAAAAGGGAAGACATTGGGCTAGTCAATATCACTCTAAGATGGACATCTCGGGCAATCTTCTTCATCCCGTCCAGGGAAACGGCTGGAGGGGCACTCTTCAGGGGGCCCCGAAAACTATCCGCTTCCAGCCAGCCCTGGAGACTACTCACAACCCTGTCCTGGGCCTAACCAATCCCCC
>NW_008352267.1:6020120-6021033 GCF_000622305.1 Nannospalax galili | reverse complement strand
CTCGGTACGGCCCCACTTGCGAATGGAGAGGTGGCAATTGGGGTACCATACCAACCGGTCAATATTGCAAATATGTAGATTGTGGAGACAAGACTGCATATCTTGCTATTCATGTTACACATACCCAGCAACTCAAACAAAGCTGGAAGTGTGTGTCTAAGCCCAAGCCTATCGCACCACCAGCTAATGGTGAGTGCCCTAATGATTGTATTTTCACTCAAGCTATGTACTCATCCTGTTATACCTCCTTTACTGAATGTAATAGAAATAACACCCTGTATTTTTACTCCACGGCCATTTCTTATAAAACGGCCTCTGGGGGCTCAGATTGGACCCTTAATACTCAGGTAATAGGATCAGAAAAATATAATTCTAAAACCCTTAGTGCAGGCTGTTATGTAGAACCTGGAAAAAAGGCATGTTGGCCACAACAAGCTCCGATCCACATATCAGATGGAGGGGGCCCGACAGACCAAGTTAAAGAAGAATATGTCCGAACTACATTACAAAAACAAAGAGAGTCTCTCCTGCCTCACCTCCATTATCATCCCCTATTACTACCAAAACCCAGAGGCCTTAATTTAGACCCTCAGACCATGGAGATCCTTACTGCCACCCATGATGCCCTGAACCACTCCAACCCTTCCCTAGCAGAGGACTGCTGGCTGTGTCTTGCATTAGGAACTTCATGGCCTCTAGTTATACCTTTAAACAATGAATCTAATATACTCCCCTCTCCAGATAACTGTAGCTATTCCACACCTTTTAAGGCCCTACCCCATTACTTCAATACATCTGTTTGTCTTTTTAATCCTTTTCAAAATAATTCCTTTGATGTAGATCTTGGATTAGCTATGTTTACTACCTGCTCTAGGTTCGTCAAGACCTCTCAGACAGGCTGTTTGGGGGGGGG
>NW_008352267.1:5950621-6019107 GCF_000622305.1 Nannospalax galili | reverse complement strand
ATGTCGGGAGCTGGAGAAACAACATTCATTACCAAAAAATATAATATGGCTCTACAAACAGTTGACTTAAGCAGGACATTCTGCCTGCACTAGTAACCTTGAGAAAGAATTTATGGCAAGGTTATCTTTCTCTTCCTCTTGCAAACAGTTCTCGGAAAAATGAGTCATGCAGTAATCTCTTGGAACATCTGTTGCTGAATTGCTCAGTCCCTCTCCCATATCCATAAGAATGCTGTAACCTTTGACCAACTTCTTCAACCCCTTCTAAATACAAACTGTATATAAGGAAAGCTTGCAGTTCAATAAAGCGAACCCTTGACAAGTGGACTTGCTTGGGCTCTGTCTACTCTTTCTCGCCCATTTTTCCTTTCAGGGAGTGGTCCCCCTCGAGCTTTACCTGTACAGGGTCCCCACAGGCGGGGGCAGGAAAGACATGCAGAACTCTATAACTTAGAGTACTACAAGAAGTGTATTAGCTGCATACAATTAAAATGAAATCTTGGAATACAATTTAGTTTAGCCTCAAAATAACAGCATAGACATAGTTTTAAAAATATAAGAAAAACATAATACTGAATATGTCAACAAATTAGGAAATGTGAAAAGCTAAATATCAATTTGACTATTTAAAAAGATTATGAACATTTTTTAATTGTCTTGAAATGTACACTCATATTTTAAATGTTTAGAAATTGTTTAAAAGATATATGCTTTAAAATTCTATGCATTAGAGATTGTTGGGCAATAGCATATGGTGAGAAGTTCATGATACAATTGGAAACTACAATAGAAACATTTCTCTGAAGAAAATGCACAAAAAAGCCCTCCATGTGAATGTTGCTTTTACATGAGAGAAAAAGTCAATATTCCTTATGACATATTAGGGAAAATTATTTTGCTTGGTCATTACTATCCTGCAAAGTGAAATATCATACTGCACACCAGTAATGTGTCTGTCCATTAGGCTCTCAATCATTTGCAAATTTATACTCCACTAGAAAGCTCTGTAACTAGTACATGTATTTCTAAATCACTACACAAAATGTGCTGGATAATTTCTAGGAATTTTAACCAAACTGCTCCTTGAATCAATCTGAATACAAATGCTTGAATGGATAACATAAACTTATTTATGTTTATATTTTTATTGATTCTTTAATAATTTCATATAATGTGTTTTTTAACTTTTTTTAAAAAAAATATTATTTGTATTTTATGTGTATGCATGTATTGCCTGCATGTAGGTAAGTGCGCTCATGTCGTGCAATGCCCATGGAGGTCAGAAGAGGCTGTCAGATCCCCTGGGACTGGAGTTAGAGATGGATTTTAGCTGCCATGTGGATGCTGGGATTCGAACCTGGGTCTTCTACAAGAACAACCAGTGTTCTTAACCAATGAGCCATCTCTCCAGTCCCGATAACTTCATATAATGAATTTTGGTCATATTTAGACTCCTGACCCATCTCCACCCAAACCCTACTACCCCTTTCTAACTTCGTGCCATCTACTATTATTGTTTTTTTGTTTTAAAGGTCCATCAAGTCTAATTTATGTTCCCCAAATTCTCTTGAGTTGGGATCTATTCATGGAAACTGATCAACCTACCAGGAATCTCACTCTTAAAGTAATGTGATTTTCCATCTCCCCGAATTTACCAGTTGCCAACAAGTCCTCAGCTAGTGATGGGACTTTCTGCCCATAGGGAGATTTGTCTGGCTTGGTTTACACAGGTCTTGTTCATGTTGCCATAAGCACTGTGGGTTCTTTTGTGCAACTATCTTGTGGTGTCATGACATTCTTTCATTTCATCTATCACCTTGGCTCTCAAAACCTTTTCACATCCTCTCTGAACTGATCTCTGAGCCTGATAGGAAAGAGTTTTATATAGATGTTCCAACTGGGGCTATGTACTCTGTAAACTGTGTTAATTTGTTTTTATTTTTGAGACACAGTTTCATTCTGTAGTCCAGGCTCCCCTAAAACTCACTCTGTAGTCTTGGATGGCTGCAAACTAAGGCTAATTCTCCTTTATGAGTTTCACAAGTGCTAGGATTATAGGTGTGAGATAATTCAACTAGCTCAAATTTTATGAAACTTATTATCTACCATTAAAGGTTGTTCTTTCAGAAGACCCAGGTTCAAATCCCAGCACCCACATGGCAGCTAACAACTGTCTATAACTCCAGTCCCAGGGGATCCAACACCCTCTTCTGACCTCCATGGGCATTGCACCACATGGGTGCACTTACCTACATATAGCTAATTCATGCATAAACATAAAAAATTAAAATAATATTTTTTAAGACATTTAGTTTTTAGTGTGTTTGTGGAAAGAAAAAAAAGTGTGATGTATGCTTACAGGAAAAAAATGTTATTTTGTCAATTGTAAAATTAAGAGCTATAATCCAAAAGAGGAATTAAATTCCATTGATCCAATGCAAATTTTGACTGAGATAAGCATATAAGGAATTCTTAGGGGCTGGACTGATGCTCAGTGGTAAGGATACATGCTGCTCCAGTTCGGGGTTCCTCAGCATCATAGCACACAATGGGCTGTTGAATGCCATCTGTAGGGATCCAGAGAGGTCTGTATTCCATAGGGACCTGCCCTCAAGCATAAAAACCCATACACAGACACTTGTGTATACATAGTGAAAAATAAAAATAAATCTTCAAAACATAATCCAAAAGAGGAATTAAATTCCATTGATCCAATGCAAATTTTGACTGAGATAAGCATATAAGGAATTCTTAGGGGCTGGACTGATGCTCAGTGGTAAGGATACATGCTGCTCCAGTTCGGGGTTCCTCAGCATCATAGCACACAATGGGCTGTTGAATGCCATCTGTAGGGATCCAGAGAGGTCTGTATTCCATAGGGACCTGCCCTCAAGCATAAAAACCCATACACAGACACTTGTGTATACATAGTGAAAAATAAAAATAAATCTTCAAAACATAATTCAACAAGCATGAAAAATATTAGAATTTTTTCATTATCAGAAAATGATGAAGAAAATATTTTGAAAAATAAACATGACAAGGGTATATGATTTCATGGTCAAAATCATCCCCAGCATTTAGTTGTATTTTATTGGGCTTCTTTGTTTGGTGTACATGAAGCATATTTATGGCTTTTTTTTATTTTGCATTTTACAGTATTGAGAATAGAATCCAGAGCTTTTTGCATACTAGGCAAGTAATCTACTGCTAAACTGTACTACAGCCTGTTAAAGAAAAACCCTACAGAATATATAACTATTCTCAAGATAACAGTATTTGCACTAGCATTTATTTATTTATTTTTGGTGTTGGAACCCAGGGTCTTGAGAATGATGGGTAGACACACTACCAATAGGCTATGTTCTCTGTACAATACCACAGTTTGAAAACCAGAATTTTCTCTATAATTCTTGCTCTCACATTCACTATTTGAATATGTCAGAAATCTAAAATAATTGAAATAGAACAATTGGACTTCTCCTGACTTTTTTCTTTCCTTCATTCCTTCCTTCCTTCCTTCCTTCCTTCCTTCCTTCCTTCCTCCCTTCCTTCTTTCCTTCCTTGATTTCCCTCTCCTCTCCCCTTATCTAATTTTCACTCTCTTCTTCTCTCTCCCTGCTTCTATCCCCTTCCTTCTCTTCTGGCCTCCACTTCCCTCCCCTTTCCATTCATAGCCACTTCTACCCTCTCTTGCACTCGCCAGCCCTCTTTTCAGTGATAATTAAAGAACATTACAAGTTGATGTCAGATATTGGGAAAAGAGCAATAGCAATCGGGGCTGAATAAGTATCTCTGTATTGGGATGAGTTCCTTAGGTATACGCCGAGGAATGGAATGACCAGATCATGTGGTAGATTTATTTTTAGTTTTTTTATTGAATATTTTGTGTACTCCATACAGAACAGCTCAATCTTAAACATCATTATACCCCCATCCCCACTGGCACTCTCCCACAGCCCCCTCACTGGAGCCCATATGCTCTGTTATCCCTGCTAAAGCCCACTGGGTTGTCAGTGTCCCCAGCCATTCCCCAGTGCAAGTCCATCCACTAAGTCTATTAAGAGTTCTCCATACTGGTTTCCACAGTGGTTGCACCAGTTTATAATCCCACAAAAAATGAATGAGAGTTCCCCTTTCCTTGCATCCTCACCAGCATCCAATATCCTTTGTGCTCTCATGCTTAGCCATTCTGAATGGGGTTAGATGAAATATTAAAGTAGTTTCCATTTGCATTTCTCTAATTCATAAGGATGTTGAACATTTTTAAAGGTGTTTCTTAGCCATTGTTATTTCTTCTTT
Source organism: Nannospalax galili (assembly GCF_000622305.1). Lineage (NCBI taxonomy): Eukaryota > Metazoa > Chordata > Mammalia > Rodentia > Spalacidae > Nannospalax > Nannospalax galili. Next base: position 6,014,805 of record NW_008352267.1, on the reverse strand, counting down.
TGAGAATTCTTGGTTTAGATCCATAGCCATTTTTAAATTGTGTCATTTGTGTCTGTCTTTCTTCATTTTTAGTTCATTGTATATTAATCCTCTGTCAGTTGAATAGCTGGAGAAAATTTTCTCACTCTCTGTAGGGTAAGAAATGTAAACAATCTAAATGTCCCTCACCTGATGAGAGGACAATGAATATGTGGTATATTTACACAATGGAGTTCTACTCATCAGTAAAGAAAAACAAAATCATTAAATTTGCAGGTAAATGAATGGAGCTAGAAATATATCAAGTGAAGAAACACGGACTCAGTAAAACAAGTGACATAAGCTCTATGTCATTTGTAAATCTTAACTCCAAATCCCTAGATGTGATATAACCAGATGAAGCAGGAAAATAGAGCTATAGTGATAGGGGAAGAAGGAAAACCAGAGAGGAGAATAGTAGGAGACAGGTGTTATTAAGAGAGCAGTGAGGAAAAGGAGGGTATATTAACAGGGAAAGGGAGTAGCAAGGTTATACAGGAGGATTGAGAGGGGAGATATAATGATTAGATATTGTTGGGAGCTGAATATTCAGGACTGCCAGGTGCAGGCTACCTGCCCCCGGCCCCTCGCTCCCCTCACAGAAAGCAGACAATGGTTATTGGCAAAGCCTATTCTGACTGACCCACGGTCCAGACACAGGTAGTTCACCCCTGGAGAGTAACTAAGGGGATATTGGCAAGGCCTGTCCTAGCTTCACTGTGACTGAACCTGTACAGGTCAGTCTCTGATAATTAGTCTCCAGGTGTATGCCTTTGTCTTACTAGTTCTGCTTGGGTGCTGCTTATACAATTACATATTATAAATGAAACCCTTTTCAGGTACATGCCTTTGTCTTATAAGTTCTGCTTGGCTACCTCAGATGCAAGTACATGTGATTAATTAAACTGTGAATATTGAAACTGTGTGGATCAAAGCATCTTGTGGTTTTTTGCTATATTTCTATAGTAGATTCCTTCTTGCTTTGAGGCAAGGTATGAAAACGTTGTTATCCTGCAGTAAAGTGCCTGCATGGTCATGAGCCTACAGGTTCTCCTGATCCCAGCTGTTTCTCTGCCTGTGTCTTTTTCCTTAATCCCCTACCCTTCCCATGAAGGTTTTTAGGATTCCCTGATGCTGGACCGCAGTGAGATATGAAAAACCAGAGGGAAATATGCTAGTTCAAAGTCCTACTGAAAAATAGACATTCAATAAATATGCAAGTGCATGTATACACCTGAAGACTACAAAACAAAAACACAGTGTCCAAGAGGAGAAATCTCCTTTCAAGGGTAGTCAAAGAGATTCTCTAAATAACACAGGCTATTGCCACAGCCCTTGATTGCCTCCCAGAACTTGAAGTTAAACCACATTGTTGAAGAATGGTCACATCTCAGATACAGAATTTGGACCAATGGAGATGGAGCAGAAATGGAAGCCTCCTCCATGTAGACTACCTTACATGGTATCAGAAGAAACTATACAGACTACCAAGGGAGAAAAACCAAAGGTTCTTCCCAGCTGTAATGCCTAAAAGCCAGCATTATTGGTCCAGTAAACTATTACCCTTGGCACAGTAGTGACACTTATCTTTGGGCTTTGGGATAATCAATAGCTGTCTAATTGGAATTAAGGCCTGCAAATGGGAGGGAACTCATGTGTGGTTCTGCAAACGTAGTAAAATACAGATGGCTGTAAAGTCCTAGCTCATGTGGAAAAACATTTTGCACATCCTTAGACAAATGTAATTTCTTTCTTTATTCTAAATAGGATTTCCTCATATTTACAGACAAGTGTTCCTTTCACTATTCATCAAAGAAGCTTCATTTTGCAACAGATGGAGACTCTTATAAAACTAGTCAAATGCAGAGAAAGTGTCTATGAGACACGTAACCCTAAGTAACATATGTTCAATGCGAACTCTCCACATACGATGATTGTATCTGTCAATTTTCAATAGAGGCATTTCCTTATGCAGAAGGTGGTGATTAACACAGACTCCCACAATTGGCCAGAGAACAAGAGGCCATAGAGTGCATATCTCTGAATAGGAAACCCATTTCAGTCCTCTACCTCCAAAGCTCAGGGATCACTGCACAAGTGGAGACAGAAGCTTATAAGAGTCAGAGGAGGTGGATGAACACAGGGAAACAGTATACCAGACAGCTGGTCTGTTACTCACTTGAACTCACAGTAATGGTTACAGCATGCACAAGTACTGTATAAGCTCATACCAGACAAAGTCCCAACACGGACCTGGAGAAGTGGGTATGAAATCAAAAGCCATCCTAAGAAACTTTTGGTACTTGGTGGCTGCTGGGAGGGGGGAAGACAGTTTCTTACAGGGTTGGTGCTCCTAGTAGGCCCAGTGAACGAACTGACACTGAAGGACATTTGGAGACACAAACCATACATATATATGGAGAGACAGAAAAAAAAAATTAAATCAGACAGGGGGCTGTGAGGTGAGCTGAAACTAGGGATGGGATATAAATTCCATTAAATTGTATCGTGTGCTAATAAAAAATTCCATTAAAAATGACGATATCAGGGTGCTAGGAAGACAGCACAGAGATAATGATGTGAATATGGATGTGTTTCCATCTGAGATTTTAATTCCTCAAGCCATGATAAAGGTGGAAGGAGAGAATCAATGCCACAATATTTTCATTTGTGTGTTCATAAATGTGCTGTGGCATGCATGCAATACTACATGCATAATTACATACATAGTTACATCATACATGAACACACACATCACCATCATCATCATCATCATCATCATCAATCAGTATATTTTTAATTTTAAAAGTAATTTATGTCTATAAATTTGTTTTCTTTCCAAACTGATGAGTCACCAGATGGTTATAAAGCAAAGCTAGAAGTTAGAGTGATGGCTCTGCCCTTGTGAGCATTTGCTACTCTTGCAGAAGAACTGAGCAGTTCACAACCTTCTGTTACTCCAGTTCAAGGAATCTGATGCCCTTTCTTCTGTCCTCTATAATCACCATGACACATGGGCACACATATACATATACATGCACGCACATAAAGTAAAATGAATATTTAAGTATATTTACTGATACACTGATAATGTAATAAAATGTATTTCAGTCACATTCAGACACCCTTTACCAGCTCCTCTCAAATCTAACTCTCATCATCCTATAGTCCCACCTCATGTTCTCTATTATTTATAGGGCTAATTAACTTCATTTTTGTTCCCCAAATATTGTTTGGTGTCGTTGTATCCCCTGTAGTATGGTCAACTTACCGGGAATCAATTTTTTAAAGACAGTTAACCCTCCCTCTCCTCAGCTAGACCTGGGCTTTTGTGATCACATTAATCCCTCATTTTGGAGCCTTGTCTGTGTGTGTTCTCTCTTGAGCCGTGGGTAAAAGATCACTAGAAATAAGTTAATATATTGACTTAGTCTTATTTTCCCATTAATGAATGAAATAGGTTGATTGGTGATAAATACATGATAGATGATAGATAGATACATAGACAGATAGATAGATAGATGATAGATAGACTAAAGATGGATATCGACAGATAGATGATAGATAGATGATAGATGATAGATAGATAATAGATGATAGATAGATAGACAGATAGATAGATACATAGATAGATAGATAGATAGATAGATAGATAGATAGATAGATAGATAGATAGATAGATAGATAGATAGATAGATAGATAGATAGATGATAGATAGGTAGATGATAGAAGATAGAGAGATAGATGGATGCTGATAGATAGATGATAGATAGATACATAGATACATAGATAGATAGATAGATACATAGATTACAGATAATAGATAGGTAGATGATAGATAGAAAGATAGATGATAGATACATAGTTAAGTAGATAGACAGACAGGCAGACATAGAGATAGCAGAGATACAGATAACTATGGTTACATAATTGTATTAAATTACAGAATTTTATGTAGATATAAGAAGCAGAGATTGGAAACTGAAAATATCTGCTTTGCAACTATTTTGACTAATCTGACTGTAATTGGCACAGTATCAACACATTGTTTTTACAAAAAAGTATTGGAAAAATGTCACAATATCACTATAAAGTTCTCAAACATTACTCCTGAATTGTTAAAGCTTTTTAAAAGTGTCCTGAGAGCAGTTAATAAATTTAAGAAAATCTGTTTTTATCAGGATTTAATAATAGCTGCTCCATAAGATACCTTATATATGTAATCAATGACTTAAAAATTATTCCAAGTATATGAGTATGTAATATAGTTCTTCTTATTACTGAACATGTAGATGTATTTGTTTTAGGAAAATTTACATAATAAAACACCATTTTGGGAAAGACAAGCCTTCTTTAGAAACTCAGCATGTGCGTATCTAATTTTACATGAAAACTTACATCTTCAAAAATTGCATTGGCTTACAAACTCACAGACATAAATTTCAAAAGAAAACAATTTTGTTATATTGGTTTATAGCCAGACTTTGAAAAAAAAAAGCAGTTATCAAATATTTTTCTTTTGTAAATTGATATTGGAGATTCAGACAAGAATTCTATAACTTACTAGATTTAATAATTCTTTTTAAAACCCTTCATTGTATAAATATATGCAATTACCAAAGAGTAAATTTAAAAAAAAACAGAATTTGAAAGCTATGTCTCAAAATTAAAATTAAAATGCTGTTCTGGGGGCTGGAGATATTGCTCAGTGGTTAAGAGCACTGATTGCTCTTGCAGAGGACCGGGGTTCGATTCCCAACACCCACATGGCAGCTATGAACCATCCTTAACTCCAGCTACAGGGGAATCCGAAGCCTTCTTCTGACCTCTGCAGCATTGCACGACATGGTTGCACTCACATACATGCAGGCAGTACACACATACACATAAAATAAAAATAATAAATAAAATATTTTTTTAAAAAATGCTGTTCTGGAGCCTTGTACTTCATAATGAATTGTTCTTTTCTCTATCACGTATTCAGATAACAAGGGGTCATCTCCATTTCAATGGCATTCCCACTTCTTTAGGTCAAAAAGTTATGTAAGAAGTAGTGTTTGGCTGGCACCAGCCCTGGAGCTCCTCCACAAACCTAAAAACATAGACTTAAATTTTTTTTTTTTAATTTTTATTCCTTCATGTGCACATGCACATGTGTTTGGGTACATATGCACATGTGTGTACATACTTGTGGAGGCCAGAAAACAACCTCTAGATTTGTTGCTTATGTGCTATCATCCACTTTGTTTTCTTAGTCAGGGTTTCTCATTGCCCAGAGCTTACCAGGTGGCTAAGTTAGTATTCCAGTGAATCCAAAGGATCTGGCCACCTTCACCTCAACAATGCTGAGATTATAGGTGCATACCACCACACTTGACTTTTTCTGTGGCTTCTAAGGCTCAAACTTTGGTCCTTATGCTTGCATGGCAAACACTTTCCGGCAAATGTCTATCTAGTTTGACTGTAAATTTTTAATCCATGAGTTAACTCCTAATTTATAAAACTAAAGTTTTAAGTAGCATTTTAAATTCTAGTTATTAAGAAGTGACGATGAAACTATACCAAAAACAATATTTACATGGAAATATCACATCGAAGCTTACTTTTTATTACACAAAAACCAAAGTTATTATTATTGTTATTATTACTATTATTACTATTATTATTTTTCAACATAACAACTTACCACTCGTCAATATAGAGATATTGACAAAATTTCATTTTGTCTAGGTTTCATAGCCTGTGGAGTCTCAGTAAAGGTAAGTAAATACACCCACACAAACATGCACACACATTCACATATCATACAAACACACATACACACTTTTATAGGAAAGGTAGACTCCACACCCCTGCATGGGCGCAGGGGGGTGTCTTCCCTATAAAAGTCTGAATTTTCAGTTAAGGAATGAGTCCCACACAACTTCTCAATGAAACCTAACTAAAGTTTTATAATTGAATATTACAAATGTACTTTATTGAAAGCAAATTTATTCAAATATTCAAATTAAGACTTACATGGTTATAATATTGCATAAGATTTTATATCAAAATAATTAGATTTTAATACAAAATTCACTTAATGCTTCTATGTAAATGAAGCAACTTGGGAAATTCAATATTAATAGACTTTAGCTAAAAGATGAATATTTTATTTCTGCTGTGTCAGTACATTTCATACAGCTGAATGGATAAGAAAGCTGACATTTAACACACACACACATTAAGATTTTGCTCAGTACTAAAATATATAAATCTTAGATTTTCTTTGTAAGCCAAATCGTTACCCTGCTAGTAAGTAGGAGAAAATTTATGTATCTTCTTTAGCTATTTTCTTAATAGTTTAAATAAATATCATCACATAAATAAGTTCTTGTGAAATTAAATAATGCAGGGGTCTGCCCCAAGATCCCGCCCGGGAGGGACCTGCTGCGATGGGGTTCAGGGAAATGTGAGCACGCTGTCCACCCATTTCTCCAGCCCTCAGCACGGAGGACAATCAGATGTGACAGGGAGTCTTGTCAAGCAGGAGCTTGTTTATTGCAGCAGGGCAGGGTGCTTATAAAGGGCAGAAACCACAAATGGAATTCTTCCACCCCTCATAGTTCTCCAGTCAGCTTAAAGGTCAATGCATGCATGCAGGCAGGAGCCCATGAAAGCTTCTGGCAGACATGAGCTGATCACGAACTGCCCAGGAGTGTGGAATGACCAGCATCCAATCCAATGATCTTCAAAACAAGTCAGGCCATACCCTGCTTACTTTCTCTTGGGGCCATCTTTTCTGGGCCATCTAGGTCCCCACATCACCCCCTTTTATTTTTATTACATTTACTCATGGCCTTTCCAGTGGGTAGTGTCCTGAAGAGAGGCTTCCAGCCTCCTCCTCAGAGCAGTGTACCCCTGCCTGTCTTAGGTTGTCCCACCTCTGATCAAGCCTTGCCTGTCATTGGATAGTGCACCTGACAATGTGCCCTTCCTGTCTTAGGAGTACTCGACAGGGGGAGATCTTACCTGTCTCTGGCACAGGGTATGATAGTATAGGCGAGGTCAGTTGCATTTAAGAGGCCAGCCCATGGGACAAAAAATGGGGGGGTGGCCTGTGTATGACCTGCTTGGAGGGCTGTGGAACATCAAGCAGTCTCATGGATCCTGCAACAATGACACTCCAGAGAAGGATAACATTATCTCTTAAGGCCATGAGGAGATTTCTACCAGTGCTATTTGAACCCAGGGTGGCCGGGATTTTCCCGTGGGTGTATTTTCTATTACATGTGCTATTAAGGCTAAATTTTGTTGTGTCCACCTATTATGGCGAGTGATTCCCCTTACTTTAAAAACAAGCCATAGGAAGAAGCATGCAATTATGATATATATGCCCTATTTCACCCGTGAGTGGGCTCTTGTCCCAATCCCATAGGCCCACACCTACCTTCTGTACTTGTTGCCAGAGTCTTGCCAGAGTCTTGTCATTTACTAGATCAACACTGGTACTATTAATTTGGGCAATCAGGTTGGTAATTTTTAATTCCTTTTGCCAATACTTGCTTGTCCAGGGACCCTTGATATAATAGGACAAATTGTTTGCTGCCCCAAGGTTCTGCTCTATTACCTTAAAAGGGGTGATGCATGCATTTGTATATCTCATATCAAAAGGAAATTTCATTAGCTGTTGTATAGCATATAAAACCTTTTCATGATAGTCCAATTGAGTTATAGATTCATGACACCCAATTTTAGGTGACTAAGCTGCTCATTAATGGAGGAGGAGGTATCTGTAGTAAGCATCAATAGGTTATTTATAGCATTTACCATCATAGATTGTTGGGCAGCAAGCAGGGTGGTGCTGACTGTGGTCATTATTAAAGAAATCAGTGAGAGGAGACCTAAGATCAGCAGGCCTATGTCCCTTTTAGGCTTTGGGGAATGAAAATATTGAATCATATGAGCTTCCCCAATGTAAATCTCCAGGTCTGTCTGGTTGACTGGTACCCAATAGGAAAGGGGGTATACCTAAAATGAGGAACCCATCCTCTGGTAAAGGACCTTGGATACAATTGGTTATATGTAGTTGTTCTCTGGTTACATCGAAGAGGCCAAAATAGTACCCATGCTCCAAGCATGCTATAAAAGGGAAGGGATTAGTGGCATTGGTGGAATTTGCATGGGGCTCACATGTCCTATTACATGACCATTGTAGACCTAAGAGCTGTCCATCATCCACCACACATGACATATTATTACCGGTGACATTTTTATATAGATACCTGATTTTGGTGATGTTTTTACCCCAAGCCATCATGGCTGGTCTCCAATCTATCAGCCCCAGGCCCTGAGCTGAGGTCAGCCAGGACATGGACAGCACACTCATCCATTCACCTTGGGTATACGTGGTATCCTTATAAGGTTACCAGAGAGTATAGTTCTGATGGGGCAGGGCCCTTGGGGGTGCCCGGTACCAGGCTACTAAATCACTTTCATTTCTCACGATATATCTCATATCTGTTCTGCAATTATGGAAAGTCCCTTCCCAGGATGCTTCTCAGGGGCTCAAATTTAGATCCATACATCTGGGGACCCTGGATGGGGCCAGTGAAGGCTCCAAATGAACATTATAATCCACCCATCTGGTGTAAGGGGTATAGGATGTCAGTTTCACTGGGGTCTTCTAGCCATTATAGAAGAAGTCAAGGGGCCCAAAAGGCAAGCAATGGCCCATCTGATTTGCCCATGACTCATTTTTTACCCAGCAAGTGGTCTGGTCATCAGTCAGGTCTATCCCCACATTAATTAGATTTACAAGTTTATTTTTAGGCAGGGGGCATTTCCCCACCATGGGATACCAGGATGCATTACATGCTAAGGGCTGTGGGACAGACTCCCATCCTACTGGCTACAGGATACCTGGGTTCATCACATATCCCCAAAGTAATTCTCCTCTAACTCTGATTCCCCCCCAGACTGTCAATATAATTATAAACCCTTTCTTTTTCATTCCCAGGTTTCTTTTTTGTCCCCTTTTGGAGCCATACACACCAAAGGAGGTAGGCCCATGTGAAGAAGAACAGGGGGATGGCTAATATATTTAACTGGTTGTGTTGGTCTTCCTGAGCTCCATCATCAGATCCAGGAAGATTAACATCAGAATGAAGATTAGGATTGCCATGAGGCCTGCCACCATGAGAGCCAGCAGCATGGTCCATCCAGGTCTTGGGGGCACTTTCCTGCAAACAAGGGAGGAGAGAAGGGCTATGCTCATGGATCTTTCTGCCTCCATGGACTTTGGGTTATTTTGGCTTATTATGGCATATTATAGTCAGGTAGGTATTTGAGGTTTCTGCCTGGCACCCATATCGGCTCTGGCTCATCTGTAGGGATGACACACCTGAGACCTCACCCTTTGGTGAGCACTGGGTTGGGGCCTCTCCAGTGTCTGCTGATAGGACCCTTCCAGCATATCCGCACTTCGGGGCATTTTTCTTGCTTGCCCCAATGTTTTTGGAATTTTGATTCTGATTGATTTTTTTGAAAATTGAGAATGTTGATAGCAAACAGGGCCATAAATAGTTTCTGATGGGGGCTACCTCCCCCTTTTTGTTTTTGTAATTGTGATTTTATACATTGGTGATTGTGTTCTACAATTGCTTGGCCTTGGGGATTGTAAGGGATTCCTGTGTTATGTTGGACATTCCATCTTTTGAAAAATTCATGTAAGCTTTGGCTCACAAAGCATGGCCTGTTATCCATTTTAACCCTGTGGGGTAAGCCCAGAGTGGCAAAGCATCAGAGGAAATGACTTTGAGCATGTTTGGCACTTTCCCCTGTGTGGGCTGTAGCCCAACATGCATGTGAATATGTATCAATAGAGACAAATATGTATTTGAGTTTACCAAAGGGAGGGAAATTTGTGACATCAGTCTTCCAAAGAGTGTTGGGTTTGAGGCCCCTGGAGTTTACTCCTGGGGCCTGTAATGGGGGCACCTGGAGGAGGGGTTGGCAAGATTTGCAAGTTCGAATGATTTTTTTTTTTAGATCAGCAATAGGTATATGAGGAAATATTTTGTGGAGTCCTCACCACTTGACATTGGTGAGCTCAAACAAATCTTAGGCTGGGGATATATTGGCTGACATGAGCTGGGTAGAGGCCAACTTACCCTCTTTGGTGTTGCTTAGTGATAGAAACCCAGGCAAATGTTGGTGTCCTCTAAGGTGTTGTATAAAAAGCAGATGCTCTCATTGTTGGAGGAGGCTATGAGCCTGTATCATTAAAGGAGTAATTTTTTTTTTTTTTTATCTAATCGGATATACAAGCCCAAAAGCCCTGGGAAGAGGGTAGCCACATACAAGCTATCAGTGAATAATTCATGGGTTCCTCCACTTTAGTTAAGGCCAGGACAATGGCCATGAGTTCTTTAAACTGGGCCGATCCGCTGCACTGATATGGAAATCTCTTCAGCTCAGCATTTTTCTTGGAATAGATCAACACAGTGGCCCCATACTGGCCCCCATCAGTAAACACCATACAGGCGTCTGGCAGGGGCATTCAAAGAAGTGCTGGGGGTCCTTCCAGATGAGAGAACAGAAGGAGCCGACCCATTTATGAGGCCTATAATGGCAATCTAATATTCCCAAAAACACTCTAGGCTCATAGCCAGCCAGCCATTATTTTTGCATAGCCAATTAAAATCTTTAAGCCAATAGGGGACAATGATTTTGTGGGGGTCCTGGCCATAATTTCTCACAGTCATTTCACATTCCTTTTGCAAGAGGTCTGCCTGCTGATCGTGTGTGTATAGACATGCAGCATGCCTCCCAAGGAGGCGTGCACCCATTGGAGAGGCCTTCCTTCTTGGATGACAGCTGACATCATTAAGGTTCCTCCGGGAAGTACCCAGAATTCTAAATCTTTGGAGGGGTTATATCTAGCCAATTGGGCTCGATCTATTGCTTTTTGAACCTGGCTTAGTATCTCACAGTGCTGGGGACTAAGTTGGATTGTGTCAGAGGGTTGTTTTCCTACTAAAATTGGAACAACGGTTGTAAGATCCCAGTGGAGACGGGGAGCCAAGATCAGAGCCAATTAATCTTTCCCAATAATTTTTGTAAACTGGTCAGTGTCAGCACTGGGGGAATATCTAACTGGGGTTTTAACAGAGATACTCCTTCCAAAGAGAGCTCTGTCCCTAATATCTTAAAAGGTGGGAAAATTTGTATTTTATCTGAGGAGCTATGGAGGCCTCCTATTTTTAAGCATTTTTGGGTGATCTTATATGCACCCTCCAGCTGTTGAGTGGTAGAGGCTCCCAGAATTATATCATCCATAGACACATAGAGTAAGACCCCATCATGTTTCTCCACAGGTTTTAGGAGTGATCCCACATAATTTTGGCAGTACGCTGGGCTGTTGGTCATGCCCTGCAGCAGCACCATCCATTCATACCTCTCATCAGGGATGCTAAAATTGAGTGTAGGGACCAAAAAGGTGAATTTTTCACTGTCTTTGGGATGTAACTGAATGGAGAAGAAACAATCCTTAATGTCTATGGTCATTAAGACTAGGTCAGAGGGGATGGCGGGGATCCACAGTAATCCCCTGAGGAGGGTACCCACCGGAACCATTCTCTCATTAACCTTCCAAAGGTCCTGGAGCATTCTCCATTTTTTTTGAGGACTTTTGGATAACAAATACAGGAGTGTTCCAAGGGCTTGTAGAAGGCCAGATATGGCCCAGTTGTAACTGCTCCTGAACAATCTCTTTTAAGGCTTGTAACTTATTTGAAGGTAATGGCCACTGCTCCACACAGACTGGCGGTCCTGTGGTCCATTGGATGGCGGGAACTGGAGGAACAGTGGCCTCTAGAATTGGGGGTGAATCCTAGGGACCTGGGGGTGCTCTCCTCGATAATTTTGGAGATTAGGCAACCCTCTAGCAGGAGGGGTAAACTCCCTCTCTGCCTCCTCCTCATCCATTATGTCACCTAAAAAGGCCTTATTATTGGTGGTGATGAAGTCCTGGGCATCTCCCAGGATGTCCTGTCCCATAAGGTTGCTTGATAGCACTGTGGCCACCAGAGGCTGCACTTCTCCCTTGGCCCCATCGGCGTCCTGCCAGCAGAGCCACTCTTTAACTTCCTCTGATGGGGTGTTGCTTCCCACGCCCAGGACCTGGGGCCCTGGAACCAAAGTCCAATGCCGTGGGACTTCCTCCTTCGGGAGGATGGTTTTATCAGCCCTGGTGTCAATTAAGCATCAAAACTTCTTTCCATCTATGAGTATGTCCATCATGGGCCTCATGCCTGTGACTATGGGGACTGTCCAATTGGCCTGCAGACGGGGTTTAAAACTGGACATCAGGGCAGGGCACTGGGCCTGACCCGATGGGGGGCGCTGTGTCTCACATCTCCTTGGGATGACAGGGCTGGAGGATGCCCCTCATTCAGTTTAAAGGCTTTCCTTCAATGTTGAATTGAGATCTACAGTCTTTCTTCCAGTGGAATCCCTTACGGCACTGAGGGCATGCTGTAGTCGGGGTCCCAACAGAACTTTCCCCTCAAGGTTTGGGCCTGTTACCCTTTTCTGAGCAGTCTCTTTTAAAATGTCTGGACTAGCCACAACCAAAGCATTGGCCCCCTCTCTGTGGCTCCCCTTTCCCTAACTGTGATTTCCCCGCCCCTGCCGATGCCAATAATACTTGTGACAAGGTGGAGGTCAGTGCCTCCATGTGTGACATTAGGCTGCCTCCATGGCCCTGGCCTGGTGAGTCTGAGTCCCCACATCCTTAGCAGCCACTATCCACCTTCCCATGGACTTGTCCCTAAGTCCAGCGCAGGCCAATTTATTGTCAGAGTTCATCCCATCCCATTTCAAAAGCTTAGTGAACTGTTCCCTTAGTGGCCTGGGCAGGGGGGCAGGAGTTTGCATTGTAGGCTCCTCTGCACCCTGTCCACAAACTCATGAAGGGGCTCATTAGGGTTTTGTGTAATCCCCACAATTGGAGCCTCTGTGGATCCCTCACCCAACTTTCTCTAGGCCGACAGCCCCAGGGCCCTCACTTTATCTGTATAGGGTGCAGCGATGGCCACCTGTTGTGCCCCTGTAGAATACTGATCAGCAGTACCTGACAGCATCCTGAAGGTAATAGGGATGGGGGGGATGTTGGCAGCCAAATTCCTTTCTGCCTGAACTAGGGACTCCTCCTTAAAGAAGGGGCACAATTTAATAAACATGGGGCTTGGGAGGACTGCTTTTGCAACGTCCAGCCAGTCCTTAGAGGTACAGGGCTGGTGGGCCAAGCCCTGTAAGAGGGTTTCCACCCAAGGCGAATTGGGTCCATCCTCAGCCATGGCCTTTTTAAACTCCTTTAAATCCTTAGCATCCCAGGGGTACCAGGGGGTGGGATGATTGCCCCCAGGGATTAAATTGACTGGGAATGCCTCTACCCCTCCCAGCTCTTGAGGTCCTTGTAAAAGGGTGGACTGTCAATAGACCCAGACTCCCATGGGTGTGGCCAATCTACTGTTAACTCCTCCTGGGGTGCTGAGGGGTACATTGGATGTGGGGGTTCTTCCATCCCTCCTGAAGGGCACCCAGGGCACTTCCCTGGGCTTGGACAGCCCCAGAAAGCTCCCCACATCTGGAGGCGGTTTTGGTTTCATTTTTGCCCTCTCGCTCCTCTCCTCATTGAACTTGACCCAATCGTCGGAACAGGGGTCAGCCGTTTTGGGCTCTGGTTCCAGGGGCACTGGGCTCCTGGCCCTAAAACATGACTTCAGGACAGAGATAGTGGGGTAGAATCACAATGCAGGGTCCACCCCCAGGTGACTCTCCCTCTGCCGAGTGAGCTGTTCAACCCGGTCCCAGATATACCATGTAAACAGATTGCTGGTGGGCACTCAAGGGGCCAAATGTAGGGCATCCCCCCACACCCTCAGTGCACTCTGGTCCATTAATTCCAGACCCCAGCTCTTCAGCATTTATCTCAGTGCTTTAAGCACCGGGTGGTCAGGCTTACTGTTGCTGTTACCCATCTTTTCGGGTCTCACTCACCTCGGAGCTCGCTTGGCCCTGACCAATCTAGGCCCTCTCTTTCAAGCCCCACATTGGGCGCCAGTTGAGGGAGTCTGCCCCAAGGTCCCACCCCCGAGGGACCTGCCTCAATGGGGGTCAGGGAAAGGTGAGCATGCTGTCCACCCATTTCACCAGCCCTCCACACCGAGGACAATCAGAAGTGACAGGGAGTCTTGTCAAGCAGGAGCTCATTTATTGCAGCAGGGCAGGGTGCTTATAAAGGCAGAAACCACAAGTGGAGTTCCCCCACCCGCCCATACTTCTCCAATCAGCTTAAAGGTCAATGCATGCGTGCAGGAAGAAGCCCATGAAAGCTTCTGGCAGACATGAGCTGATCACGTGCCGCCCAGGATTGCAGAAGGACCGGCATCCAATCCAATGATCTTCAAAACAAGTCAGGCCACACCCTGCTTACTTCCTCTCAGTGCCATCTTTTCAGGGCCATCTAGGTCCCCACAAAATAATATTATTGTCAATTAAATAATACTGCTTTGAACTTATTTGTACATGTATCCATGAATAGCCAAGGATTATTAAAAGGTATTCTCTTTTCTTTTATCACGTATATTGTGTTTACCTCACTGAGTTAAAATGCGTGTATATTCTCATAAAATTGTGCTAGAGCCACTCAAGTACCTGCTTTCAAGAAATGCTAAAATATCAGTAAGTGAGCATAGTATGTCCTCCCATATTAATCAATGTTTGATTCATTTTATGTATATATTGGTAAATATGTTTCATGTTTCATCAAACTTCTAATAATTAGCTAAATATGTGTTAAAGTTGCAGGATTGTTTTTCTGCTATTTGTTTTTTGTGTTTTATTTATCTTTATTTTTTTTGTTGTTGTTTTTTAATATTTGACCACTAAATTATTTAACCACCAATTTCAATCATTGCTGGTCTTATGCTTTTTCATACTATAATTCATTATTTTTCATGTAATCTTCTTTTTTCCTATGTATAGGGGATCTACCTAAAAAATGAAACAAAGTTATGTTAAAGAATGCCCTTAAAATTAAAAAAAAAAAAATACCTTTAATCCCGGCACTTGGGAGGCAGAGGCAGCAGGATCTCTATGAATTCAAGGCCAGCCTCTTCTACATAGTGAGTTCCAGGTCATCTGGGGCTACAGGGAGACCTGGTCTCAATAAGAACAATAATAATAATAACAATAATTAATAATAATAAAATTTTTTAAAATACTAAACTCTAAGAATTTGGCTAGAATAATATATTTGAATATTAAAATTTAATGTGCATTTTATAATTCTGATAAAATAAAAAAATAACCCTATGGAACTTGTGAGGTGTAATCCTTCTTCACATCAATTTAAAAGTGTATGTTTATCCCTGGCCATTTTTCTTTTTCTTTCTCCTGCTACAAAACTCCATAACACAAAGATTGAAGGAGCAAAATTTGGTTTGTAAAACATGTCAAGAGTAGATGTTACAAGATAGTTATTTAAATATTAACTCAAATTTTGATTGTTGTGTTGGGGGGCACATGATGTGGGAAAACCATGGTGGAGGGGTGAGACAATGTGAGAGATAAATAATGCCTAGCTACTTTAGAAAACCAGATGGAACAATATTACTCCTATAACCTACTGACAAATTATACATAGCAGATCAAGAAATATATGTCTAGGAAAGGTTTATCTGAGAACAATTGGTCTTTGCCTAAGATTCATCCACGTGACACACAGTGATTAAAAGTACCAGACTGGTGGAACTAACCTTCTTGGATGTTTAACAGGCATACTTTGAGGCCTATAATAATTTGGTCAGAGGGACTTAAAGGACAGTTTTTGCTCTTTGCCCTCTTAGGTTGACTAGTTCCAGAGGACTGTGACCATCTCTCAAAATGTCCTGTAATGGTGGTATATCACCTGTCTTCTTGATCAAGGAGACCGAGGATACCCCACCAGATAGACTTGAACCATTGTCATCTACAAAGAGGAAGGTCAACACAGAGGAATAATTTCATCCATGCTTCCAAGCGAAGCCAACCATGGTTGAGCAGGACCTTTGACTTATCTTCACATAGCCCATGTGACCCCTGAGGAACAGATCCTCAAACAACTTTAAGTGCAAAAATAAATTGGTTTATCTGGGCCAACTCTATGGCCTTAAAGACCCAAAGGAAAGTAAAACCAAAGATTAAAGGGGCCAGTATAATTCCTTAAGAGACCATATGCATAGCTAAAGGCTACATAACAAGCAACAATGCCAGATAGGAGATACCTTCTTTTGAGTTGTTGGCCAGGGTGGCCAAAGGGACTCCCAGATAGTAACACAGCAAAGAACTGTGAAAATGAATAGCAGACCAAAATCTTATCTAAAGAGTATTGACAACTGATTGCTGCTAGATGAGGAACAGCTGACCCTCCTAAAACAAAGACCTCTAGGTAGGCTGACTAGATTCACCAGAAGGGCAAGTAGTGAGGAATGGCTGGGAGTGCTGACAACACAGCAGACGGTAGCAGGGATATCAGAGTATAAGGGCTCTAGTGGGCGGTGGGAGGCTACGGGAAGTTGCCATCTGGGAAGTGGGTGTATAGTTGAATAAGATGGCTTGGCATGTTCTGTATGATACAAACACACACACACAAAGAAAAAAAATCAACAAATTTTTAAAAAATG
This sequence comes from Nannospalax galili, assembly GCF_000622305.1. NCBI lineage: Eukaryota > Metazoa > Chordata > Mammalia > Rodentia > Spalacidae > Nannospalax > Nannospalax galili. Next base: position 5,998,077 of record NW_008352267.1, on the reverse strand, counting down.
TATTATATTTGAGGAGGAAGCATGGAAATTTGCATCATGCTAATTAGTAGAGGTGATAAACATTACCATTGAAATCTACCCAATGACTTTATATTTTATTATTTCAATATTAGAAAGAATTTGATTATTTTCTATACATAATTGTGAATTTAATATATGTTACTGATCAGCCTAATTTAATTTACAAAATAAATAATGTTAATACATGTGCAATTTTATGTATGTTGTTTTTTTTACCCAACTATGGCATAAACTTTTATTTCAATTGCATTTCATTTAATTTGTTCTTTTTTATTACGTATGAATGCTATGTATATAAGTGTGCAGTGCCCTTGGAAAAGAGATGAGAGCATAGGATCCCCTGGAACTGGAGTATCCTACGATTGCTAACTACCATGTGGGTGCTGGGATTTGAACCCAGGTCTTCTATAAGAGCAACCAGTGCTCTTAACTGCTGAGCCATCCCTCCAGCCCAAATGTGGCCTTTTGACTATCCTCAAGGGAACAAATTATTTTATATAAATACCACAGTAGAAAAAATAAAGTCAACAGAAATACTTTGAAAGCTTATTATCTGATTGGAGAAATAAATCATTCCTGCCTCCCTGCAAATGAACTACCAAGCAGTGCTATAACAATTTTAGTTTTTGAAATTTGACCACCATATGAGAGAGCTCTTAGAGGATAAACATGGTACTTCTAATGTTCTAAATTAAGTACATAAATTCATAAAACCATTAATATAACATGATTACAATACTAGTTTTACAATTAAATTAATGTCTTTTAAAATGTATATATTACAGTGAACTTATGTTTCATTTTTTGAATATTTAAAACTGCTACTGTCAATCGCAGATATTTTTAAAATTGTTTAATAATTATTTTAATTGTTACAATTGATAATATAAAGTTTAGAAAACTATCATTTACAGTCTAGATGTTTAAAAAATCATAGAAAGCTGAACATAGACATTGCCAAATATCTGTTGAGTTTTTACCACCTTTTACTCTGTTAAAGTAGTAGGATACAAGAGAGAGTTCTTTTGCTTCTACTTTGAAGAAGTCTATTTGATTTTGTTTTATTAGGTAGTGTTGTTACATTTTTCATAAAATAAGTATTAAATATTATGTAAATTATTAAGAATAAATATTTTAAACATATTCAAATGACAGCAACAAATCTTCATTTGTTTGTCTTCATTATTTGTCTCAGTTAATCTTGTGACACTTCAAGGCTTGGACTATGGGATACAGAATCCTTGCAAATTCACTGAGACTCTACTTCCATTACCTGTGATTTTGATTTGAACTGACATGTAGAATTACAACACAGACATCATACAATGAAGTGGAATAAAGTATATTTTAATTAGTCATTCGATGAATTAGCAGGTCCACACACCAATCCAGCTTTTAGCATTAAATATTTGATCCTAACTTAAAACACAGAGCTTCCAGTTGTCTCTGAATCAAATCTGCCACATCATTTCTATTTTATGAGTTGTCAAAAATAAGACTGTTTTCAACCGTGAAATAATCTTTTTCACTGTTACAGATAATTGACAGTTCTCCTTATTGTCTTGTATTTTGACTACATTTTTAAAAAATATTATATTTATTATTTTTATTTTATGTGTATGCGTGTATTCCCTACGTGTAGATGAGTGCCCCTGGGCCGTGCAATGCCTGCGAATGACAAGCTGTCGGATCCCCTGGAACTGGAGTTGTTAGCTGCCATGTGGGTGCTGGAATTCGAACCCTGGTCTTCTAAAAAAACAGTCGTCTGTGTTCTTAAGCGCTAAGCCCTCTGTCCAGCTCCAACTACAATGTTTTATATATCTTTAATAAGAAGTCTCCCTGTAGCCACAGCTTGCATGGAACACGCTAAAGAGATTAGGCTGGCCTCAATCTCACAGAGATCTACTTGCCTCTGCCTCCCATGTCCTGGGATTAAAAGTTTGCCACCACACCCAGAATTTAATATATTTTTGCACAGCAGTTTGAGCTTCTTACAAAGAATTGTTTCCATGAATAATAACAGACACAATGACCGTAATGATTTGTGTTGTTCACTTTTACTGCATAGAATTATGACGGGAAAGCAAAATCTCTGTTTAAACAGTATCTTTAATGAAATGACATTTTCCTATGAATTTTATCACTGTGAAGATGAATAAACCTTGAAAAATCAAGGAATTAACTATTTGTGAAATTGGAGAAGCATAAATACTGAAGACAGTTGGTAGTCTTAGCTGAATGTAGTTGAAGACATAAATCATACACTCTCATGTTTTATGGCCACTAATATAAAAAATAAGGTTTATTTTCTTCTTTTTTAAAACAGAAAGCAAACCACAGTTCCTATAATTTAATATGCCTGAGAGGCAAAGTATAGGGGAGATTTTTATAAAGCTATAAAAATTTAATAATGATAAAAAAATTCTGACATGACAATACTAGCATTAGTTTCAGAGAATTAGAGAAAAAGATGCCTCCTGTTATGAGGTTAATTGCAAGCCAGACCTTCTACAAAAGGAAAATCGTATTATGGCAGATTTTATATCTCCTTTTTTCCCCTGATGTAGCCTGTTCAATAGGAAAGCCAAGAAAATGAATCTGCTGAAATGTTGGTAAATTAAGCAAAATTGAACTTTGTTAATATTAGTGAATACTATATTTGGAAAATTATCAAATAAACAAAACAAAACTTAATTACTTCTACCTTAGTGATTTCAACTCCCTCAGGGCCACTGTTTTAGAAATCTCAGCCTTGAAACAATCAACAGCCATTCTGTGTGTGTGTGTGTGTGTGTGTGTGTGTGCACTCGCGCGCGCGCACGCGTGCACATGCGCGTGTGCATGCATGTGTGCATGAATGCACATGTGTATGTTATTTTTGGCTATATACCTTAATGTTTATGAAGACAGGCATTATACACATATCATTAAACCTGTGATCATTCCATGTACCTGCTTCTCACAAACTGAGTTTTACTTTAATTTCATTTATTACTTTTATTTTACTTTTATTTCATTTATCATTTTTATTTACATGTAAAATTGTATTGCTTGCATGTATGCAAGCACAACCATCACCCATGTCATGCAATGGCTGCCGAGGTCAGAAGAGGGTGTCGGATCCCCTAGTAGAGTTGTTAGCTGCCATTAGGTGCTGGCAACAGAACGTGGGTCCTCTGCATGTGCAGCCAGTTCTCTTAACCGCTGTACCATTTCTCCAGCTCCACAGATTAAAGCAAGTTCTGATAGAGAACAAACCAACTGAGCAAATCATAATGGAAAGATGCATAAGAAACGTAAATGTCCACTAGTAAGTAAAAGAAAGCAGTTGAATGGATGTATGCTACACCATGCTACCTGTATTCTAGGAAAGTTGAAACTTTGAACACGGTGAAAGAATCCCTAAACATTAGGAGACACACGAGAAGGTGGAGATGATAAGCAACAGAAGATATTATTGCAGCTAAACTATTAGTCATGTGAAAGCACTGACAAATACATGTCACACATTGACAATGCATGTACACTGTACATGGTGTTTTCTGCTCAGTTTTTCTATAAAGTTAAATCTGGTTTAAAAATAAATTTTATTAGACCAAAATAAATTAGGAAAATATAAGGGGGCAAAGGCTGTGTTTTAAAGGGATGGGGTTCTGGGTGGACCCACACTGAAGGGCATTTGGGGACACAAATCAACTCTGTAGGACATATATATATATATATATGACATTATATACACTTATATTTTATTATATATGTATATATGAGCAGTACATCAAATTGGATAAAAGGCTTTGGAAGGAGGTATGAGGAGGAGAGAGGGTCCTAATACCATCATACTCTATTCTGTGAAAATTGGAAAAATTCAATAAAAATTGTTTTTTGAATATTGAATAAATGCAACATAAAAATAAAATAAAACATGCTGTTTTACATGCCCTAAAATACAACATAAACACACAACCAGATCATATGACTTTTCCTTTAGGCTCTGAAAGTGACATTGTGGTCTCTGTTGTTTCTCACATATTTCTATATAAAGTATCCTCAGTTGTTTGTGTAGAAGTGCTATTATGATGCTGTCTCCCTTCCCAATTTTGGCTGAGCATAGTTTTCCCTGTCTTGGAACAGGGGTGATGGCATGAAAATCTGAGTGCACCTCAGCATTGATGGCTACATCTGGGATTCAGTATTTTGACGTATCATTTTTGCTTCTTTATATTTTTTTAATGAGTGAAAATCAAGAATATGATTCTGATGTGTTTCTAAAGAAGTTTTAACTGTAATTCATGCCTGAGTTTTTCATTCAGTACTTGGGACTAACGACAATGTAAGGATAATTTTGTGCTGTTTATAACATATTAGGTAAGGTGCAATTACTACTGTTCTAAGTAGAATATACTTGTTATGAAAAATGCATGGTAACTGGCCATGCAGAGTGAACGCTCAAAGGAACAGCATATTTTCAATTAATAAATTTAACCACTAATAAAATATTTTGTACCTAAATCATTTTGAATGCTAAAATTTTTTTCAAAATGAGGAAAAAGAAAGCAGCTGGTCTATTATTTGTTCTCAGTAACATTTAGATTACAAGTGACAGAATATTTACCTATTGAGAAACAATGTATTTAATATTTTATCACTATGCTAATCCTTTGATCTAGAAGGAATGCAGACTATGCATACCTGGGTCACGTTCTCACAACTGTGCATAAAAGAGCAGGATACAAGTCTAAAATTTCTCATTTCCAAACCAGGTTTAACTGTGGAAGCAGTTGCAATAAAACTGAACCGACAGTTCTGATTTAGAGCCTCAGTATGAAGGCTATCAGTTAATAAATACTATTGTACTGCAGTTATCTTAAACCTTTGCTTCAGTGCCTCAGTATAAACATCTTACTTCCCTGACTGGGAAACACGAGGTCAGGGTTTTGTTTTGCAAGCTGTGTTTTCCTTCTGTACAATTGTTTGGATGAATTTCTAGTCCCAGGGGCTCTTGACACCCCTGTGAGCAGGAAGATATTACTGGGCCTGATTGAAAGTCTCACTTGCTGGTTCTCTCTGTACATGATCATGCTCAAATATTACGCCTTAGACTTCTGTTATAAAGATGTTATTTGTAAAAGTACTTTTCGTCTACTACAGGGAGAAAAGTGGACTAGTCTAAACTATTTTTTCCATTGTATTTTAAGAAATTAAACTTTAAAAGAATTTTCAGATTTTTTTAAGCTAATATTAGTGATAACTCAGCTTATAACCTGGAGTATAATGGAACTCCAAATAAATAAATGTTCCTGAGATTGGTATGATGTCTATTTTCCGAGATGCCAGAGAAAATGATACTGTTTTCTTCATGAATAAATGAAACAGAGCAAAACAGAAGTATGTCCATTCAAGTGTGGTTTTATAAAGCTAGAAAAAAAAACCACTGGTAAACATGCAATCTGATGCCATCTGCTTTTTTTAAATTATCTTGGAAATGGGATCCATTGACATACTTTTTATGGCTTTCTGAAATTGTTTTGTGGTCACTGGCCGGTTTTAATAAAAGTCTTCTCATTGACTCAATGTCTGATCTGCCCACAGACTATTAATAACTGTATATGTTTGAGCTATGTCTAACATCCTTGTACAATTTAACTAAGGATCAGTAATCAGAATTACTTATAATATTTCAAATGTCATTTGCAGAATTTCTTCAAGCATTCATTTTGCTGTTTAAAATAAATATTTCAACAGACTTTTATTCTTGACGTGTGGATCAGTTGTTTGTCCCAAGTGCTAGCCCCAGAAGGAAAAATTTAGTGAAGAACAAAGAATGAACAAAATTTCATTGAGTTTCTCTCCCTCTTTATCTCTCACACAAACATATATACATAAAACAGGAGTGTCAAAATGATACATATACAGATGAATTTTAAAATTATATTAAAAATGCAGGGTTTTCTCTGTAAAGAATATACTGCTAGGCATAAAAGACTTTCTTCTCCAACATACATTGTCCAACTTCCTAAACACAGTTCTGTTTTTCTGTTCTTAAAAGGAGTGAGGTACCCCTGTCTCCTCTTAGTGTTACATAACCCATAAAATACTCTGAGAAAATATTCTACTGTAAAATTTAAATTGGAAAAATAAAAATCTCATTTTTCCATATTCATATGAAAAAATTTAAAAATGCCCATTAGATAACCTGGATTTTAATTATCAATTTTTGTTCAAGATTTTGGAGAAATGGCTCATTGACAAAAATCACTGGCTGTTCTTGCAGAGGATCCAAGTTGGACTCCCAGTACCCACTTTGAGGCTAACAACCATCTATAATTCCAGTTCCAGGGGAATTTCACGCTCTTTTCTGACCTCCATGGGTATTGAATGGCATGGGTGCACTTATATACATCAGGCACTAAACTCATACACATAAAAATGAAAATAATGAATCAAACATTTGATAAATAAGTACATAAAAATTTTAGTACAAGTAAAAATGCTATTTCATGAAAATACTTCCCGTCTACAGATCAAATTAGATACAGTTTATTTTCTTGAGACATACATTCTAGATAGGTATATTTCATAGTTACAGGAATTAAATTAACAAAACATTCACCTAGGGACCAGGAATTAAGGAAATTAAAATGAAATAATAAGTTTCTTTCTTTGTGGTTGATAAATTGTCACCTAGGGTCCTCTCAAGGGAAACAGGTACTGACTGCTCCCTGGAGCTGCACAGGAGTGGGTGCAAAGACTGGAAAATTTTAACTTTATTCTGGAATCCACAATACCTATCATTTTCTTAGTGATGTTAAGGGGAAAAGCCAGTACAGTGAAAACACAAATATTGTCTTGCTAATTTGGGGAAAATCATGTTGACCTTGTACCAAACGAAAGTGACCAGCTAGTAAGCAGATGACATGTATTGAGAACTAGAGCACCTGGAAGGTTGCCTGTCTCTTGCTCTGTACAGTTTTAATTGTTGAATGTAGAGTACTGAAGTGTACTTTTCCATTTATGGAAAAATCTCAGTAGAATAAACAAAAGCTTATTTCTAGCAGAATCTCTGTATCCTATTGTATCCAGAGCAGTTGTTCTTTATCGGCAGCACTTCTCAGCGAATCATTCACACAGTATTGTCTCTAAAAATATACTTTCAAGATGATCAGGGCAAAAAAAGGAGTCTGAGATATCACTTAGTAACTCTGTCCAGGCAGCAAGGCATGTCATTTCAATGAATTACCAATTGGTTAGAACAGATCCTATGACCCACATCTCACTTCAAAGTCACTGGCAATGTAACAACCCTGAATGCCCAGACTGCCAGGTACATCAGATAAGAATGCCAGAACACTCTATGACATCTCATCCTTCATACATCTCCTAAATATTTTTGAAGTTTCATCATGTGCCAACAATTTCGCCACATATTTTGATAAGGGATTGCAGAATCAGTTTGAGCCTCACTTAAGACAAGTAGATATGAACTGATAATGTAATAAAATGCAATAAACATTCTGGCAAAGACGTCAATGTCAGTGTTTCACGTGCTTAGATACAGCATAAGACACAAAGACCTGTTCAGCATAGATGTGGAACATGAAGCTCAAACTGGGTACTGGTAAAATAAATAATTTGATAATGTTGTAAAACATTTAATTATAAGGGATCTGCAGGGTGATATAAAGATTACCTCAAAAGGCAATGAAGAACATAAAGCCAATGTTTGATAATGCCAAGAAATGAAAGAAAGAAAAGAAAAGAATTAAACTGATGCCAAAATGCAGCCTGCTTTTTCCATGCTTGATAATTGCAATTAACAAAATGCCATTGGATAAATGCCAATTTACAAAACTAATCATAATATTACTTTAGAACTAAAGCTTTCAGAAGTTTCTTCTTACTCAATTTCTGCTCTCAATGATGAACATGAGCTTGAATGTCAAATCTCTGCTTAAAGTTGTTTATGTATGGGGCATTGTTTGGCAAAATGCCTTGAAGCTTAAGCCTCTCATAAAAGGCTTTCCACTAAAACAGGAGATCCAAGCTCCTTTACCAGGCAAACAACAGAAGAGGTTTTGTGTAAGTCCACATAAGCATAACACTGGCAGATGCTCTGACTTTCCTCAGTTTAAAGTGTTCTTTATGAACAAAGCATTCATCATCGGGCATACAATGAAGAATTCTAGATGTCAAAGGAAGAGATGGTTAGATGGTTAGGATGCCATTTCACCAAGTAAAATAGATGACTTCCGTTCATTTTTAGAATAAATGCCTTTTTTCCTTATATTTCCTGACACCATCTCTTCATTTTCAACAAAACAAATAGCTGAGCTTTGATTGTAAGCACTGCTTTAAATCATTGTTTAAGTAGGAAAAAGTATAATAATTATTATTTAAGTAAAATAGATATCAGTAACTTTTCTTTGCTACTCAAGTAAAGTTTATAAATCAAAATAATTTTCTTTTAAGAAATATGTATATCCTTGAAACAAAAATATTTATCATTTTATGGTTTTGTATGAGGGATTAAAATATAGAATAAACTGAAAACTGATGTGGTTACGTTACTACATGCAATTGACATTGTAAAATGAAACATTTATTTCTCTTGTTATGTGAGGGTGGCCTTTAGATTTAAATATATAGAAAATATAAAAACACTTTCTATATTTTTTCTATATTTTCAGTTATATATGCATGAAAACTATTTCTTCATGAAATTATTTTAAACAAGTAAATGTTTATTTAATTAATATTTCAATAACAGAAATAAAATGTCTCCTTATTTCAGGAAAAATATCAAATAACCTATCATTGCCTTAATATTTTCAATTAGCTCAAATCACATGGAATCAATTATTTCACAGGTTTTCTTAGTGCTAAATTAAACTGTAGTTATGCTTTTTTTTAAATCAAATAATTTTAATTCCCCAAGAATCAATTTATATTGTTTTCTATGTATAGTACATAACTGAATGTATCCTTCCACTGATGTACTATCAGTATTGTACTATTTAGTAACTTTAATGGATTTCAGGGGATGATATTTCCATAATCAGTTGGGCCTGTCTGCATACTCTACATATGGTGCTTACTCCTGAATTTCATGCACATAAATGATGCAATAAGTGCTGCAAGACCTCCCATGAGAATTACTTAATTCATTATATAGCAATATTTCAAAAGACACATATGTATTCATGCAGTCACATGAGTTGTTTTTCTTATTAGTATCACTTTTGCAACTCAAACAGACTTACTTAGTAAAATAGAATGGATATATAAACACATGTGAGGAGAATGGGTAATCAGTTTCAACCATTTTCCAAGCCCTGTCGTAGAGATTCACTAATATGATAGAAAAATCACAGAAAGGAAGTAAATGACTATTTATGAAAGAAATGAAATAAGGAAATAAGAACACACACACAAGGTACTTGACTCATGAAATAGATAAAAATGAATGCTAAATGATTGCACATACAACCATGGTCAGAAACAAGGCAATTCTCAAGAATCCCTAGGAAATCTAAACCTTAGATGCCACGTACTGAAATTTTAAATAAATGCCTGAAATGGGACTGACTGTCACTAGAAAAGTTCTTCCAAATAACCTCACTAATCAATGTAGGTGGTCTACTCTGGAATTTACGGTTCATCTAATGTTTTGGTGAGCGTAAGTATGACACTAGGATAGGATTAACGTTGGAGTTAATCTACCAACCTGTAGTTTGTTTCACAATGGTATATGATACCACTCTTGAACTAAAATAGTCAACATTAGCAGCAAGACATAGGCAGAAAGGAAAATCATACTTATTTTTCAAAAAAAAAAAATTCCATAGACATATACTATTTATTTAAAGGTGGTACGCTGGGAAAATTAAAGGATTTCTACACATTTAATCATCCAAAAACTCAACCCTTCTTAGACATATAGAGAAAAATAGGCTACTAAATGATTTTTCAAAGAAAACCAGAGAAAATTATTGAAAATTTAGGAAATGCTGTAGAATGAATTTGAAGTGAACATAAAAATAAAGACAAAAATATTTAAAGAACATAAGGACAATGCAAGATATACAAATAAACATAAGCAAGTAAAACTCATATATTCAATGAAATATAAATCAAAATAAATTTAAATCATTGAAAGAGGCTGTATCACACTGCTATGAGAAAAAAAAAACTATCTTAGGAAAATGAATATGAATATACTAGGTTGTGGTGGTCTGAATGAGAATGTTCCCCTTTGGCTTCAGTATTTGGTCATCTGGTCCCCAGGTGATGACACTGTTTTGGGGGTGAGGGTGGGCTTTCGGTGGTGTGGCCTTGCTGAATAAAGCTTGCCACTGGGGGCAGGTTTTGAGAGTTCTTGATCCTTGCCAGATTTCCAGTCAGATTTCCAGTCATTCTCTACTTCCTATGCCTGCTTGAGGATGTGATCTGATCACTCAACTTTCTTCTCCTGTCACTTTCTGCCACTGTGCCTCCTCTACAATGATGGACTCTTACTACATTGGAACCATAAACTCAAATAAATTCATCCTTCTAAAAGTTTCTGTGGTTAGGGCTGGAGAGATGGCTCAGTGGTTAAGGACACTGTTCTTGCAGAAGACCCAGGATGGAATCCCAGCACCTACATGGCAGCTAACAACTCTCCATAACTCCAGTTCCAGGGGCTCCAACAGCCTCTTCCGTCCTCTGTGGGCATTACACAACATGGGCGCACTTATCTACATGCAGGCAATACATGCATAAACATAAAATAAAAAATAATAAATAAATAATTTTTTTTAAATTTCTGTGGTTAAGGTATCTTATCACAGCAACAGAAAATTCACTAATACAGGTATGTAATTTTGTCTGTAAAGTTTCCCTGTGACTAAAGTTTGGAGGAAGGTAACTCTGGTTGATGGTACAGGGGGAACACGTAATCAAGGTGAAGCAAGGTTCAGCCATCTTTAGTTGTATCAACTGTACACATATTTACTAGCAGCTTTGCGTGAATAAGTACACATTCATAAATAAACAGAGACCATGTCAGTACTCAAAACAAACCACTGGATATGATTAACAACATGGAATTCTGAAACTTAAAACAAGTAGATACAGTCATTCCATTGGCTTAGTAAGAAAAAGTGAACATGGTTAAACAGATTATTAAACATAGGAAGGTAAATCTAACAGCCTTGAGATAACAGCATACACTTAATCGTATATGTAAAAATACATAAGAATACATATATATATAGTTATCATGTGCTGTAAGTGTGAATGTAGAAAATAAACACAACTGTAGAAATAAAAAGTGCACATGTACAAAACAGCCTTAATTGCAGAAAAATACTAGACATTCTAGTAAGAAAAGAGAATCAAGAAATTATAAAATAGAGATATGGGGGCTGGAGAGATAGTTCAGCAGCTAAGAGAACTAACCACTGCTGCACAGAACCTGAATTCTGTTCCCAGCACTCACATAGCAGCTAACAACTGTTCTTAACTCCAGTTCCAGGGGATCCGATACCATCTTCTTATCTCTAAGGGCATTGCACAACACAAGTACACTTACATACATGCAGGCAATATACTCATACATTAAAATAAAAAAAATAAACAAAACATTAAAAAAAGAAAATTGTGACAGAATAGCAAAGGTAGATTTCATGAAAATATCTTGGAAATAGTACACAAATGTGTTACTTGTGCACTGAATAAACTCATTCTCTGTAATGAAAGACATTCACTGAGACAATTATAATGTGAAAGAGCTATTTTGTAGTAAGAAAAAATTAATTAAAAAACTATGCAATGCAATCAATATACTATTAGAATATCCAATTAAACACTGCACTGTAGAAGAAACTTTAGAAACACTTATAATTCCTGAGAAATAATGATATTGAAATTGATATCTTTATGAGACTTTGAAGAAAAAAATGGGGTATTTGTTGAACAAGAGAAAACAAATATATTTTCCAATCTTAAATATTTTCTTAAGATGTGTGCTGGGTAGCTTTAGTTGTCAACTTGACACACCTAGGTAATGGGAGCCTCAGTTGGTGCATTACCTCCAATGGACTGGCCTGTGTCCATATATGTGGGACACCTTCTTGATTATTGAGTGATGTGTGAGGGCCCAGGAAAATGTGGAGGGTGTCACCCCAGTGCAGGTGGGCCTATGTCATATAAAAATGCAGGTTGAGCAGGGGCCAGAGGAGCAAGCCACCGCCAGGGGAGCAAGCCAGTAAGAGTGTTCTTCCATGGCCTGTGCTCCAGCTCAGGTTCCTAGCCTGAGTTCCTCCTTTGGGTTCCCTCAGTGATGAACTGTGACCCAGGATGTATAAGATAAAATAAAAGCTTTCCTCCACAAGTTGGTATTGGTTAGAGTGTTTTGTCACAGCAATAAAGAAACAAAGTAGAACAAGAAGCTACCGTATCTTGAAAAATGTGGGAACGTAGCATTTATAAAGAGGAAGATTTGTGACCAATAAAAATAAAATCTTAAAATATAAAAATGAAGTTTCATAATAAGATTTTTGTTTTTTTTGTTTTCATATTATTTATGAGAGTTTCATACACAAGTATTTTATTTACCTCTTTTCCTCTCCTCCTTCTCTCCCTCCTTCAGCTTATCCCTCTCAAATCATTCCCTCTTCTCTGATTATTGTTACATATACATTCATTGGCCTAGCTACTTTCTATTATTGTGATAAAAGCACTAACCAAAACAAAATTGGGGAGGAAAGGGTTTACTTGTCTTGCAGCTCTCAGTCTATCATCAAAAGAAGCCAAGACAAGAACTCAGAGCAGGGACCTGAAGCACAGCCTGTGGAGGTGCACTGCTTACTGTCTTATTCCCCTGGCCTGTACTGAACTTGGTTTCTTTTAAAATACAGGATCACCTGCCAGGGGAGAAGGGTTTTACCAAGGGAGAAATTTGAAAAATGGGGATACTTTAAATTGGAGAAGGGTGGGATGCTTATACAGAGAGAGATTGAGTAGAAATAAATAACACTTTGGTGGTGTGAAAAACTAGAGGGAAATATATTAGTTCAAAAGCCTACTGAAAAATGCACATAGAATATATATAGCAGTGCATGCATATAGCTGAAGACTGTATAACAGAAAACACAGTGCAAGGCAGGACAAGCCTATCTTTGAGTAGTTGGTCAGGATAATCCAAGGTATTCCAAAAATAATGCAAGCTATTTCCACAGCCATTGGTTACCTCCCAGAATTTGAAGGTAAGATTCTAATGCTGATTACAGTACATTGTTTTAACATAGAATATGGAAATATCAAACTGGAACTGATTTGGGAGCCTGAATTTAACTCATGGTATCAGAGGATACTACGCAAGCTTCCAAGGGAGAAAACATTATCAGTGATCCTACCAAGCCGTAAAGCTAAATAAACACAATGATTGTTCCAGCAAACTATCGCTAATCTTGGAGATAATCAACATCAGTCATATTTGACTTAAGACTCATTCAGTTGGAGTAAACTCATCTGTAATATTATAAACATAGTCAATTGCCCTTGGCTGGAGTGATCATAGATCTTATAGAATAACCTACTTTTGTCACATTCCTAGACCAATGCAATTTCTTACTATATTCTAAATATATATCCTAATACTACAACCAAGTGTACTTTTCACAACTCATCAAAGACAAACTTCTTTTTCAAAATATGGAGACTATTACAGAGTTCCACTCTTGTCAAACACTAAGAATAAGTGTTTGTGAGATACCCAAACCTTAAGTGATATACCTACAATGCAGCATCTACATCTCAGGCTCAAGGAACATCATGGATCAAGTAACAGAAAGATTATTAATGCATCTCTCAACTATCACCAATGAAGCTTCCTCATGCAACAGATGGTTATAAAGCCAGAAAGCCAAAACTGGGCAAAGTATGAAAAATAAGAGACTGAAGGTTTCTTGTCCTTCAGTAGGTCTCATATATCCAAACTGGGCCACCCATGTCTCAGGGACCATTTCAAAAAGCGACAGGAGTGTGAAAGTTAGGGGTGATCACAAGGAAACAAAAGATTTTCAGGCATCATGGAACTTTATGAACTTCCAGCTATTGTGACAGCAAGCACAAAACCCACACAAACATAAAACAGGTAAAATCCCAGTAAAGAAATGGGGAAATGGGTAAGAAGTCCCAGTGTTAGTTGAATAAAAATGGCAACCAATGACTACTGGAAGGAGAGTTGGTTTTCTTTAAGAGAGTGACAGTGAAAATGTTGGCCAGGATCCAAATGATAGAATCACACAGAGGGACATTTGGGAATATAAACTTAAATAAGTATAACTTATTACATATGACAGATTGCATGAAATCTAATGGGGGATTATGGTGGCTGCAGGTAGGGTATGTGGTATAAATATGGTCAAGATGTATCAAATCTACAAAATTTCAATTGAAAAGTAAAAATAAATTAAAAACATAAAAATATATATTGATGAAATGACATGAGATTTTAAGTCATATCCATGTTATAATGTTTAAGTTGGATTAAACATATCTGCTCAAACTTGAAGCATTCTTTATTAAGGAAAGTCTCTGACATATTTCTTAATTATTTTGAAAACCATGGAATTTATTAACTTCTATAATAGCACATCATAATTTCATGCTAGTGTGTGATTCCTAAAACTCACTGTTTAGAACAGAATTTCTCATAAGTCCATTTCTCTACAATGATAAATTCAGATTTCCTGTATTGCAAACAAAGCACCAGCCTTGGCTGTTATTTTGTGGTTTGTTTATTTTTTCTTACTTGAACTCAATTAAAAGCAATTATAACTTAAAACCAGTTATTGAGTATCACAAATGGATGAAATGTTTCTTCTTTGATCATCTCAAAGTACATTCAGGAAATATCCACTGACTTAAACATCTGTAGATGACAATTGCTATTTCTTCAACTCTAACACTAAGCTGTAGTCTTCAGTTATATACTACCTACAATCAGACTTGAACATTCAAGAAAAATCAGCTGAACAGGTGACTGAAAGAACTGACCAGATGGGAGATATATCTATCTCAGAACACATGGGTCCTAGCAAAAGAAATCTAGCTTCTTACCAGCTTCCTTGCAAATCTGGTTCCTTACCAACCACCTTGCAGAAGATACCTGGTTCCTATTCAGAACTCCCCACTTCTCTTTCCAAGCTGTCAGGAAGGAGTAAGACACCACCCAGGAAGGCACATCACATCTTCTGGAATCTTGGAAAGGCATCACACACTTTCTGGAACTTTCTGGATCCACCTATAAATCCAAACTTCCTCAAACCCCAATGCTCAGAATCCATTCCCTCAGAAAGGCTGCCTGCCCCTCAGAGATAATAAAAATATCTGCATCTATTGATGCATTTCTACATCTTTGTCACATTGTCTTCTCATCCAAAATCCCAACAACCATCACAATACAACCTAAACTTCCATCCAATATAATCTTATTATAACTGTTGACACTTCAAAAAAAATAGAATTAAACACTTTGAGTATTTTTGAAAAACCTTTTAAGATGCTTAAATATAAAGAATAGTTTTCAATAAATTATGTGTTAAAATTAAGCTATGGTTGTGTATTTGCTGTGCATAGCATGTGTCCATGGACAATTTAAAGTAGCAGTAGCAGCATTTTTCAATGGACATTGGAAATGAGATTCTAAATTTAAATCAAATTTTCTAGTTATAATTATTTTATATTGCTTTTTAAAATCTGTTGTGGTTTAACTCTCATTTTGCATAGGGTGGCCTTGTACTAAAAGCTGTTTATAGTCTGGGGCATTATTGAAGGGCATTGAAACCTTTACTAGACTCCTAGTGGGTGAAGTTTTGGAATTTGAAGAATTCTGGGATATTGGAGGCCAGGTCTGTTTGTCTTTCTCTTTAGTTTTCTGACTTCCGTGTGCCTACAAACCTCCTCCACCACCCACTTCATCCACAGACCATTTTGCACTGGCACACACATAAACAACAGGTGTGGATGATCTAAAATATAGAATTAAAATAAACTTTTCTTCTTTCTAAGTTTATTGACTCTATTTTGTTGCAGTGATGGAAAGCTAAATAATACAGGTGTATGCAAACTATACATTTCTATGTAAATCAGGCTTGATTTGAGAATAACTAGTATCTATGATTTTTCCAATAATAAATTTTGCTTTACTAACAAAGTGTTCTTATACAATAATTAAACCAAAATGTAAATGAAGAAATGTATTACTGTTGTGAATTCTTTCTTTTACAGTTTGTTTTGTTCAAAAACATGTTACTTGTCTATGTATGTCAAATCAATATTATCATGCTTTTAAATTTTTAAATGCTGATTTTGTGTTTTATAATCCTTAATTTTCTAGCATAACATCATGTGTAATAACTATTGCCATTGTTCTTGTTTGCACACTAGAAATAGAAAGCATAACCCTACTGCTGAATAAAACACACATTCTAGGTACATGACACAGGGAAACCAAGCTGAAACTAAATGTGAAGATTCCTTCCTGTTGGCTAACATCCATAAAACAGAATGGTGCTATGTGGAATATTGTAGGAGAAGAGACATCGTTGATCAAACCCAAATGTAGATCCTATGTGCTCCAATAACAGAACTACCAGGCAACATAAACCCCATGGTGTGACAGTTCTGGAGGTAACCAACCAATTCGTATTGGATATGAAGCTTGCTTGATGGGAAAGAATATATTCCTGGCACTGATGAATTGGTTCAAAACTTATGGTGAGGGAGATTTAAAAAATCCAACATGCAAATTTGTTATTGATGTTTTGCCAAATAGACATCTGAATATTTATGTATACGCCTGGAAACTAATGAAGCTCTCCAATTTTGTGGCAGAAACTCTTTCAGCAATGGGTGACAGTCAAAACAGGAACGTAGAACTTGTCCAAATTCCTGTTAATAACTGACTGCTGAGTGCTTGGCTGTAAAGAGTATATTCAGGTCCACTCCCACTGAAGCCAAGGTAACATCATGGAAGAAGATCTGGAAAGACTTGGGGAACCAAAGCATGGAGAGGATTGAAATGCAGCACTATCTTCTGGGTGCACATAGTCATTACTTTTAGTATTGGAATTGTTTATTTAAATAATATAAATTAGATATTAAGGTTTGTGAGGTAATATTTTTTCATAAGAATTTATATCAATTTAAGTATACCCCAGAAATAATGAGAATATTCACACTGTGCCATCAAAATTTAGTATTGTAAAAATAAAAGCATTAAAATGTTTAATTTCATATAACACAATTTCAGAGTGAGAAAATAAGCTTGTATTATAATACATATGTGATATTGATCTTACAAAGAAAGTGATGGATCCTCAAAGGATCCATCCTACTGTAGAAATACCTGTACATCCATGATTGTTGCTGTTCTCTTCACAGTAGCTAAGAAATGGAAACAACCTAAATGACCCTCAACTGAAAAATGGATAACGAAAGTGTGGTACATTTACACAATGGAGTGCTACTCAGCAGTAAGAAAAGATTAAATTATGAAGTTTGCAGGTAAGTGGATGGAACTAGGGGGTATTATACTAAGTGAAGTAACACATAAACACAAATGACTTATGTTCTCCCTCATTTGCAGACTATAGCACCCATTTCTTATATGTGAGGATATAAATTCTGATGTAACACCAGGAGTCAGGAAAAGTTAAAGGATACATGGAGGTAAAGAAAACGAAAGAATCTGGGAGGGCGATAGTAGGGAATAGATGTCACCGGGGAAGGTGGAGAAAGTGGGAGTGTTCAGCAGGGAGGGGAGAGAAAGGATACGCCAGAGAATCATGCTGTGGGGGGAGGGAAGTCTAAAGAGGAGGATGGTGAGAAGCAGTGTTACTGAGAGGAGGGTGAGGATAATGGAGGAGCTGGGACTGGGTAGGGACGAAGAGGACAGAAGATGATGAAGGAGAATGAAGAAGGGTGAGTTTTGGGGCCTAGAAGGGGATGTGGTGCCCTCATGATCCCATGGGAGGTACAATTTTAGAGTGTCTGAACATTGGTGCATGTGTATATGTGGGAGCTGCTTGGCAGGTTGCACAGTACCAGACAGAAGAGACCTCCCTTTCCGTGGTTGGTGGGAGTAGTACAGAAGACTCCCAGGACAACACAAGCTATGACCAAACCTATTCTTTGTTTCTAGGACAAGTAGATGAGTTCCTACTGCTGAAGAGAGGACATACTTCTGATACAGGTCTTGATGCAATGGAGCAGAAATTGACCTGGAAGCCATCTAACAAATGTTTGGTTATCATAATAATAGATGGTAATATGCAAACTGCAAAGAGAGAAAGACAATCACTGGTCCAACCCAGCCCCAAAGCCAAATAACCACAAGGATCAGCATGGCTAAACACCTCTATTGGCACAGTAGTGGCACTGTTATCTGTGGGGCAATCAACAGCTACCTAATTGGACTTGAAGTCCTCTAAGTGGGAGTGTACTCATGGGTGGCACTGTAGACTCAGTCAGGTTCACATGGCCAGAAAGGGCATAGATCCTAGAGAAAGCCCTATCTCTTTCATATCTCTGGACAAATAAAATTTCTTACTATATACTAAATAACCATTCTTATATTTATAGACAAGCATACCATACTGTGGAGAGCCATAGGCCCACACCCCAGGAAATAGCAAGACCTGATTCCTGGCAAAACTGTTTTTCAGACATCAAGGCTGACCTGGTTTGAGATTAACCAGATGACTATACTTGAAAGCCTCACACAAACATGTTGTTCTAACTCGGGCACTTACCGCTTGAGAGACTCCTTCATTTCTCATGGAACTGCCTAAGAAACTTTCTGTATTACTTTCTAATCATACAGGTGTAACCTTACAATTGATTGGTGGCCTTACTATAGAATTGTGATGTTACTATGGTGCTCTGTTAATAGAATTGCTCTGCCTCAATAGATTTATCCCTGCCAACTTCCCCCTTTCCTCTCTATAAAAACTTTGTGTAGATGTTCAATAAATGAGACTTGATCAGAAAGTCTGTCTTGTCTCCATTCTTTGCATCTCTTGTCCCTTTCAGTCCCCTCTCCTCCCTCCAGGTACCCACGTTGACTGTCTCGCGGGTCGGGACACCATACTACACTCATCAGACAAGTTTTTTTTTTTTTTTTTTAACAGATGGAGGCTACTGCATAATTGCACAACTGGTCAGAAACAGAGAAAATATGCCTGAGAGATGCATAGTACTGGATGACACATTTACAGTTGAACCTCTACAACTAAGGCTCATGGAACATAATGGAACAAGGGGTAGAGAGAAAACTAATGTTTATCCTTCAACTCTCACCAGTAAAGCTTCCTTTTAAATCAGAGTGAGATGCACTCAGAAGGTCACAACTGTCCATGTTTTAAAGAATAAGAGATTATACAGATTGTCTATCCCTGGATAGGACTCCTATATTGAACCTCACCCACCCACTGTTCAGGGACCATTGGGGGAAAGGGGGTAGAAAGATTATAAGAGCCAGGGATGGTTCATGAACACAGGGAAGTAGAGACTTTCAGGACACTAGAAGCTTGCACATGTGATCTTGTGGCAATGATAGCATCAAGCACAGAACCCATGCCAACTCAATTGAACAAGGACCCAGAGGAGGAGAGAGAGATGGGCGCAGGCCAGCTGTTGGAGCGGCTGGTTGCTGCTGGGTGGGGAAGAGTATGCTTTGCACAATACTTCTGGATAGACTGACTGGACTCCAGTGGACAAATTTGCACTGAAGGACATCTGGGTTCAAATTTTGACTGGATAGAACATAACAATGTGTGGAGAAGTGCATGGGGTCTGGTGGGAGGATGGGGGAGGCTGAGATGGGGAATGGAGTTTGGGTTTAATTGAGAACTGTTGTATGAGAATACAGAAGTTCAACAAAAATTTTTTTTAAAAGCAAGTTCTATAAACTAAATAATATTTTTCAACATATTCCTATAACATGTTACAAAACATGTCTTATGATTCCAAATACTAATATGAACTGTAACACATGCAAACTAGCTTGTTAGCAAGTAGAATTTTTGTCAAAATAAAGTATGCATTTGAAAAATATATTACTAATATAATTTGGTGGTTGGAGAAATGGCTCAGTGGCTAAAAGGACTCATTCCTTCTTCTTGGAGAGAAGCTGCGTTTGGTTCCCAGCAACTATGTGGTGGCTAACAAATGGTTATTTTTATTATTTATTTAAGAACCATATAATTAGAAGAAGCAATTCATTACAACTGCATTGACATATTCAATAACATTTTCCAGAGCTAAGATGCATTTCTTTCAAAATTTGTTGTAAATTTTTAGGATTACACTTGAATTGATACAGTTATACAATATTGTACTCCATACAACCCCTATAAGACATAAAATTAAATGAGGTTTTAAACTTTAAAAAAGATCTCCATTTCATTATTAAAATACAGTTTAATACAGAAAAATTCGTTTTTAATACAATTGACACTAAGATGCACATGTGTTTCTAATCTCTATGTATCTGATTATTCCTAGTCGCAGTCGGTTACATTCTGAGCTCCTTGGCATCTGAGCATGGATATAAAGTCATCAGGTAGATTTCAATGGTAATGTTTTTCACATCTACTAATTATTAAGGGCAAATTTTTATGCTTTGAAGAATTAATTAATTAATTAATTAATACACCCACTTCCCAGGTAGCACACTCCCATAGCCTCCCTCCCCCCATTAGAGCTCTTATATGCTGATATCCCTGTTACTGTCTGATGTGTTGTCAGCACCCCCAGCCATTCCCCACTACTTGACCTACTGATGAATCTAGTTAGCCTATCTAGAGGTTTGTGTTTTAGGAGGGTCAGCTGTTCTTCACCTAGTGGTAGTCAGTTGTCTATATTCCTTTGGATAAGATTGGGGTCTGCTATTCATTTTCCAAGTTCTATTCTGGGTTACTATCTGGGAATCCCTTTGGCTACCTTGACCATCAACTGAAAAGAAGGTATTGCTTGTCTGGGATTGTTGCTTGTTATGTAGCCTTTAGCTATACACATGGACTCATGAAATTATGCTGGCCCATTTAATCTTTGGTTATACATTCTTTTTGGGTGTTTAAGGCCATACAGTTGGTCCAGATAAAACCAATTTATTTTTACTCTTAAGGTCATTTGGGGCTCTGTTTCTCAGGGGTCAAATGGGCTTTGGAGGAGCCCATGGCTTCTTTCTTTTACCAGTTCCACCTATGTGAAGATAAGTCAAAGGTCCTGCTCAATCATGGTTGGCTTTGCTTGGAAGCATAGAGGAAATGATTCCTCTGTGTTGATCTTCCTTTTTATAGACTGAACACTGGTTCAAGTCCATCTGGTGGGGTATCCTTGGCCTCCTTGATCAAGAGGACAGGTGACCCACCACCATTATAGGACATTTTGAGAGATGCTCATAGTCCCCTGGAACTAGTCAACCTAGGAGGGCAAGGAGCAAAAAGTGTCCTTTATGTCCCTCTGACCAAATTATTGTAGATCTCAAAGTACAACTGTTAAACACCCAAGAAAGTTAGTTCCACAAGTCTGGTATTTTTAATTACAGTGTGTCATGTTGAAAAATCTTGGGCAAAGATCAGCTGTTCTCAGATAAACCTTACCTAAACATTTATTTCTTGATCTGCTATGTGTAATTTGTCAGTAGGTTGTAGGAGTAATATAGTTCTTTCTGGTTTTCAAAATTAACTAGGTGTTGTTTGTCTCTCACATTGTCTCACACCTCCATCTTTGTTTTCCCACTTTAGGTGTCCCCATTTCCCCCCTTTCTCCCTTAATAATACCCTTCTGCTATGGTCCTACCTCTCTTGAGCTCCTTCTTTCCGTTTATCCCCTAGCATCCTTGTATACCCTTCCCTCACCCCTCTCTTATTTTAATGAATGAGCACAACTGCCAACAAGCCTAATTGTGATGATGTTCAGTAATCAGGCTTAGCTGAAGTCGTGATGATGGTAGTTATTCCATGCAGAAGGGATTGCTGTACATCATCATCTTATTAAAAGGATGTGGAATTTAAAAGGATTTGGTGCTAAAATTCACAAATGAGGGAGAACATACATCATTTGCTTTTCTGAGTCTGTGTTACTTCATTTAGTATAACAGTTTCTAGTTCCATCCATTTCCCTGCAAAATTCATGATTTCATCTTTCTTCACTGCAGAGTAAAACTCCATGAACCACATTTTCATTATCCACTTATCAATTAAGGGACGCTTGGGTTACTTCCATCTCTTAGCTATTGTGAACAAAGAATCAACAAACATGGATGTATATGTGTCTCTGCAATATGATTAGTTCTTTGGGTATATTCCAAGGAGTAGTATAACTGGGTCAAATGGTAGATTCATTCTTAGATTTTTAAGAATTCTCCACACTGCTTTCCCTAGGGGTTGAACCAGTTTGCAGCCCCACCAGGAGTGGATGAGTGTTCCCCTTTCTCCACATCCTCTCCTACATTTGGTATCATTTGTTTTTTTTTTTTATCTAAGCTAGTCTAACTGGGGTAAGGTGAAATCATAAAGTGGTTTTAATTTGCATTGCCCTAATTATTAGTGATGTTGAAGATCTTTTAAGATGTTTCATTGCCATCTTTACTTCTTCTTTTGAAAACTTTCTGTTCAGCTCCTTAGCCCATCTTTCAATTGGGTTGCTTCTTGTCTTGGTTCTCTATTTTTTAAGTTTGTTATATATTCTGGTAATTGAACCTTTATCAGATGTATCGCTGGTGAAGATTTTCTCTCATTCTGTGTGTTTTCTGTTTGCTTCCTTGGTTGTCACCTTTGATGTACAGAAGCTTTTCAGTTTAATGAGGTCCCATTTGTTAATTCTTGCCCTTGTTTCCTGAGCAATTGATGTCCGGTTTAGGAAATCCTTTCCTACGCCTATATCTTGTAGGATTTTTCCCAATGTTTCCTTCTAATAGTTTCAGAGTTTCAGACTTTACATTGAGGTCTTTGAGCCATTTGGAATTGATTTTGTGCAGGGTGAAAGATAGGCATTTAGTTTCATTCTTCTACAAGTGGAGATCCAGTTTTGCCAGCACCATTTGCTGAACATGCTGTCTTTCCTCCAGTTAATATTCTTGGCCCCTTTGTCAAATATCAGGTGGCTGAAATTGCATTTGCTCAGCTTTGGGTCTTCAATTTTGTTCCATTGGTCTGTGGGTCTATTTTTGTGTCAGTACCAGGTTGTTTATATGGCTGTAGCTCTGTAATACAGCTTGAAATTGGCCATAGTAATCCCCTCGGCATTGCTCTTAGTGCTCAGGGTTGTTTTGGCTATCCGAGGTCTTTTGTGCTTCTATATGAATCTTAGGATAGTTTTTTACAATTCTGTGAAAAATGTCATGGGGAATTTGATTGGCATTGCATTGAATCTGTATATGACTCTTGGTAGGATGGTCATTTTCACAATATTAATTCTTCCAATCCATGTGCATGGGAGGGCCTTCCATCTTCTGATGTCTTCCTCAATTTCTTTCTTTAAAGATTTAAAATTTTCATTGTAGAGCTCTTTAATGACTTTGATCAGGTTTACTCTGAGATATTTTATTTTTATTTTTTTGCTGCTATTATGAATGGGAGTGTTTCCATGTGCTCTTTCTCTGATTGCTTGTTATTGGTATATAGAAAGGCTATAGAATTTCGTAGGTTAATTTTGTAACCTGGCATTATACTGACCCTGTTAATAATTTCTAGGATTTTCCGAGGGAAATTTTTGTGTTCTTTTCCAATTATTACTCCTTTAATTTCTTTCTCTTGTCTTATTGCTCTTGCAAGAGTTTCAAGTACTATGTTAAAGAGAAGTGGGGATAGTGGACAGCCTTGTCTGGTTCCTGATTTCAATGGGAATGCTTCCAGTTTTTCTCCATTTAGAATTATGTTGGCTGTGGGTTTGTTATATACAGCTTCTATTGTGTTGCAGTGTGTTCCCTCCAGTCCAATTCCCTCTAGGACTTTGAACATAAATGCATTTTGAATTTTGTCAAAGGCCTTTTCTGCATCTGTTGAGATGACCATGTGGTTCTTGTCTTTGAGCCATTTACATGATTTATGATGTTTATTGACTTACGTATATTGAACCATCCCTGCATCTCTGGGATAAAGCCAACTTGATCATGGTGGATGATCTTTTTGAAGTGTGTCTGTACGCAGTTTGCGAATATCTTGTTGAGAATTTTTACATCTATGTTCATTAAGGATATGTGTCTATAGCTTTCTTCTTTGGTTGTATCTTTACCTGGCTTTGGTATTGGAGTGCTCCTGGCTTCATAGAAGGAATTTGGAAGTTCTCCCTCCATTTCTATCTTTTTGAATAAATTAAGTAGTATTGGATGTAGATCTTCTTTAAACATCTGAAAGAATTCTGCTGTAAATCCATCTGGTCCTGAGTTTTTTTTTTAGTTGGGACGTTTTGTAGTACTGTTTCAATTTCTTTTTGTGTTATGGGTCTGTATAAGATGTTAATCTCTTCTTGTTTTAGTTTTGGTGGTTCCCATGTTTTTAGATATCCGTCCTTTTCTTTTAGGTTTTCAAATTTAATAGCATATAGGTTTTTAAAGTATTCCCTTATGCTGTTCTGTATCTTTTTGGTGTCTGTTGTGATGTTTCCCATTTAATCTCTGATTTTGTTGATTTGGAGTTGCTCTTTCATTCTTTTGGTTAATTGGGCTAGCGGTCTATCAATCTTGTTTATCTTTTCAAAGAAGCAGCTGTTGGAATTGTTGATTCTTTGTATTGTTTTCTTTGTTTCAATTTCATTAATTTCTGCCCTGATTTTTGTTATTTCTTCTTGTCTGCTGGGTTTGGGTTTCATTTGCTTTTGCTTTCCAAGTGTGTTGAGTTGAAATGTTAAGTCATTTATTTGTGTTCTTTCTGATTTTTTGATGTAGGCACTTAGAGCTACACACTTCTCTCTAGGGACTGCTTTCAGCATGTCCCAGAGGTTTTGTTGTGTTGTATTGTCATTTTCATTTAATTCCAGGAATACTTTTATTTCTTTCTTAATTTCTGTTTTGATCCATTCATCATTCAGGAGTGTGTTGTTTAATCTCCATGTGTTCATGTGTTGATAAGGGCTTCTTCGGGTGTTGATTGCAAGCTTTATTGCATTATAGTCTGATAGAATGCATGGAATTATTTCAATCTTTTTGTATTTGTTGAGGTTTGTTTTGTGCCCCAGTATATGGTTGATTTTGGAGAAGGTTCCAAGGGGTGTTGAGTGGAAAGTATCTTTTGGTGCTTGGGTTTAATACTCAATAGATATCTGTTAAGTCCATTTGATATATGGTATTGTTTAATTAAGATGTCTCCCTGTTAACTCTCTGCCCTGTTGACCTATCAAATGGAGACAGTGGCATATTGAAGTCAACCACTATTAATGAGTTGTGGTTAATCTGGTTCTTAAAGTCCTTTAGTGTTGCTTTTATGAAGTTGTGTCCACCAGAGTTTCATGAATATATATTTATGATTGTAGTATCTTCTTGATTCATCGTTCCTTTGATAAAAATGAAGTGGCCCTCTTTGTCTCTTCTGATTAGTTTTAGTTGAAAGTCTATTTTGTCAGATATTAGAATTGCTACAACTGCTTTTTTCTTACTGCCATTTGATTCATATATATATATTTTTCCATCCTTTCACTTTGAGGTAGTGTCTGCCCTTGAAAGTGAGATGAGTTTCTGGCAGACAACAAAAAGCTTCGTTTTGTTTCTTAATCCATTCACATAGTGTGTGTCTTTTCACTGTGGAGTTCAGTCTGTTAATATTTAAAATTGTTAATGAAAGATGTGTATTGTATCCTGTCATTTTTATTTCTGCTTACATTCTTGATATAGCTGTACTTTTCCACAGTTATAACTTTATTGGATTTCTTTCCGCAACCCCTTGGGTATAGACATTTCTTTCTTCAGCTCTTTGTATTGCTACCAGAGCTCTCTAAATGGTTGATTTGTGGACCTGAATTCCTTCAGCCTATTTATGTCATAGAAGATTTTTCTTTCCCCTTTGACTATAATAGACATTTTGGCTGGGTATAGTAATCTGGGTTGGTATCTCTGGTCATTTAAAACTGGGAATACTTTGGTCCAGGCTCTTCTAGCTTTCATAGTTTGCACTGAAAAGTCAGCCATAATCCTAATGGGTTTTCCTTTAAATGTGACTTATTTTTTCTCTTTTGCAGCTTTTAGTATTGTCTCTTTGTTTTGTACATTTAGTGTTTTTATTATGATGTGCCGTGGAGAGTTTCTTTTCTGGTCCTGTCTGTTTGGTGTTCTATATGTTTCTTGTATTTGTATGGGCATGTCTTTCTGTAATTTTTGGAAATTTTCTTCCACTATTCTGTTGAAGGTCTGGTCCATGCCATCATCTTGGTTTCTTCTCCTTCCTGTATGCCTATGATTTGTAAATTTGGTCATTTTATGGTGTCACACAATTTCTGCATCTTCCATTCTTGTGATTTCTTAAATTTTTCATAATCTTTGCTTGTGTGTTCTAGTTCGTCCAGTTTGTCTTCCAGTCTTGATGAGTAGCCTAGTTCATCCACTTTATCTTCCAACCTTGATACTCTGTCTTCCATTTCCTTCATCCAATTGCTGAGACTTTCTCCTGTTGTTTCTAATTGGCTTACTAAGTGTTTCACTTCCTTCTTCATTTCAGTCTGAGTATTCTTCAATATTTCTAACTCTTTTCGGAATTCATTCAGAAGTTTATCCCTATTTTCCTTCAGTTCTTTTATTTCTTTTTTTGTGTGTTCTTTAAATTCACATAATTCTTTTACCATGTTTATAATTGTTCTTTTGAGTTCCATGTCCTGCATTATCTCTAGGGCATTCTCATTGTACTCTCTCTAGAGTACTATTTGTATTTGTTGGGGATATGTTATTTTCATTTTTCACATTATTATTTTTTCTCTGTAATTTTGACATGGGAATTTCTTTTGTAGTTTCTGATTCTTGTGTGTGACTCAAGCCTTCAAGTTTAGGTCTGCTTCTTTTTATGAACTTATATGTGTCTTTGTGGTTTACTTGTGGGGCATGAAAAGCTGGTTTGTCTAAGCTTCTGGTTCTCTCTTTTGATTTTATATTGGAGTAGCTGGATTGCTTTTGTCTTCAAGAGTTCCCACAGAGGCCCAATTCAGGTGAAGGTCAGATGTTTTCAGGCTTTCTCATAAGGTCTGGATACCTCCAGGAACAATTTTGACTTCAGGAATTTGGGGGTTGGACTGGCCTGGGAGGCTGGTCCAGGAAAGATGCTGGTCTAGGGCAGCTGGTGGCCATACAACTGAGAGATGCAAAGGCAGATGGGGTGGGAAGATGCCCCAGGCCTCCTGGGGACTGCACTGAGGAGCTGGGTTGGTCTGGATGCAAAGGATCAGGAAGAAGAAATGTCAGCCCCAGCATCCTAGAAAGATGCTGGTGGGTGCCACAGGCCCAGGGAAGCAGAGGGTGTTAAGGGCAGGGCCAGGCCCAGAAGCAGAGCTCCTGGTGCCCAGCAAAGGCACTAGGTTTATCTGGATGAAAAGAATCAGGGAGCAGTATTGGTTCCCCAGGTGTCTGGGGCCCCAAGACAAGGAATGTGGCAGGGCACAAACTCAGAAGAGGGAAAGGCAGCAGAGCTGGGAGGGTGAATGAGGCTGGAGGAGTCAAGGTGCAGAGGGTGCAATGGACTTACCCCACTGAGAGGCCAGTGGGTAGAAGAGAGGCCTGCGGGGGGTCCTGCAGGCTCAGAGAAACAGAGAAGGTGAGGGAGGGGCCAGGCCCAGAAGCAGTGCTCCTAGGGCCCAGAGAAGACATTATGTTGGCCTGGAATGGAAAGGATCAGGGAGCAGTATTGGTTCCCCAGGTGTCTGGGGCCCCAAGACAAGGAATGGGGCAAGGCCCAAACACAGAGGAGAGAATGGCAGCGGAGATGGGAGGGTGAATGTGGGCGCAATTGATTTACCCTGGAGAGAGGCCTGCAGTTAGGAGAGAGGCCTGCGGAGGGTCCTGCTGGCCCAGGGAATCAGAGAACAAGTTTTTATAATACCAGTTCCATGAAATTCAATGCTCTCTTGTTGCCTCCAAGACTATTGCATGCAAACATGCAGGTAAAACGTATATGAAAAATAAAAGCACAAATGATTATAATAATTATAATTTCCTTGGTGTAATTTGACTAAAATTTACAAAAGTATGTCTGTGTATTTATAAAGCAAAAATTTAAAAACATAATTTGTCTCTAAGGGTTTAAAAATGATATAAACATACATATAACTGTCATTGATAATTTTCTAAAATCTTATGCAAGCATATTACAGACTGGTATATAAACTGTGAAAATTATAGCTTTACACTTTTATCATCTCCCAAAGGAGTTGAGTTTCATAGGATTCATTTCGTGAACCAAGTTTCACATAAGTCTACACCCAAGAATGTCTTTTATTAAATTCCAAGCTATTACTTTGCTAAAATCAAACAAATTACATTTTACATCAATCTTGAAATTTCACTGCATGTGAAATTAGATCATATAATTCTTTTGAGATAACTGAATTTCCTCTAAAATACTTAGACTGAAAGTTCACTTCAGTTCAGAGTTAATTATCCATTTTTTCCCATGAGAAAAAGTCATTTTGAATAATACACAGTCCATTATTGTGAGAAATTGCCTTTTTTATATAAATAGTAACCATTTAGTTGTTAAAGAGTATGTAAATGTAGAATTTAAATCCTAAGTGAATTTGGCACTTGAACATATTATTTTATGTAATTTATTAATAATGAAAGATGAAAATATTTTTTCAAAAGAAATTCATGTTGTAATAGTTTAACTATTAATCCATAAAGTAATAGTTTATGAATAAAAAGGAAACAAATCTATAAATTGTCATTTGTATCCTGTGTTTTATTCATTTAGATATATATTCTTTGTGTTTTAACTACTATCTTATTTAAATTACATATTCCAGTTATATGTGGTATAATAGGACTAGTGAATGTTTTGATTGTTGTCATATTGTTTTCAAGATAAATTCTGCTTTCTGAATCTGACTTGAAGAAAGTAACAAAGATGCTAAAAACACAACCATTGGCACTTTCATAAATGCTGAAATAACAAATGTAAGTACATTTACTGAGAAAGTCCTTACAAACATCCCTATAAAATTCAGTCCTGTCTTTGCTTGGAAATTCAAAATGTCGTCTTCTGCATGGTCTAATAACAGTTTTACTGTTTCAAGGAAATTTAAGAAATTTTTTCAAAACCCTTGCTCCAATATTGCTCATTAACCATCATTTCATGGAGTAATGTGCATCTCTGGTTTAATTTAAATAAATATTAAAATGTGTCACTCATTTGAAGTAAAAAAATAAAATTGATTCATGATATACTAGGTATGTGTTTGCAAAATAACATTCATTATCATATCTCCATTTTAGGGAAAAATGATGTTTTAGTTACTGTTCATTTACATATGAGATCCTTAGCATGAGTGAGATAAGTAATTTCTGAGATAAAGAATTATTGGTTGTTTAATGATTTAAAGGTTGAAAATTTTGTATATATTTTCATGCAGAATATATGTTGAATATGTATGCATTGTGGAATGGCTAAATTCTCTTCCCAAAATGTGAATAATTTCACATTTTTCCTCTAAGAAGACAAAATGTACTCGAATTTTCAGAAACAAAACACTTTTTTGTAAATTACATTTAACATGTGTAAAATATGTATTAAATTATTTTTGTTTATTAAGTGAACACATAACTTTTAGCATTTTTCCATTCCCCATAAACAATCTCTCTACTTCTTAAATTTCACTTACTTAGATTCCATATATGTGAATTGCTCAGTGTTAACTTTCTGTGCCTGCTTTATTTCATTAAAAAGAAAAAAAAAAAAAAAAACCACGGACATATCCACATTTTCACAAATGATCTATTTTCCTTTTGCAAGGCTGTATTGTACAGTTACAATGCGTCAACTTCATATAAAGCTCCTTTTGTTAATACAGACTTAGGCTGACCCCATCTTCCTTATTGTAATGGTGCAATACAAATTTATTTTCAACATAGTGACTTAATGTCCTTTAGGTATACATTCAGACATAAGCTAAAATACAGACAAACCATAAAAGAACACTGCTTGCTGTCTTGCTCCTCTAGTTGGTGCTCAGCCTGCCTTCTGATACAACCCAGGACCACTTGCCCAGAGATGACAACACCTATAATTGGCTGGGCCTTCCCACATCACTGAGCAATCAGGAAAATACCTCATAGACTTAGCCACACACAAGTTCATGAAAGAAATGTCTCAACTGAGGCTATCACTTCCCAAGTGAGTCACATTGACAAGTGAAGCTATCCAGCATAGTATGTGCATGTGTGTAGGTGTTGGCATCCTTTCCCGTAGTGGTGCATGGAGAGAAAATGTACAAAGCAATATGTCTTCTCCAACCACTTTCCACACTATGTTTGGAAACAAGAGTTTCCTGCTGATCCTGAAGCTCATAGGCTTAGCTTGTCTGACCAGACAGTGAGAACCCCAACCCAAATGTCTCAAAATTCATACTGTTGACTGCCACCAGATTCTACACGGGTAGTGGGGATCTTAGCTCATGTCCTCTATACTTGCATAGCAGGCAATTTACTGTCTCTTCTATAAGAACCAGTTTTTTATTGATGAATAATCAAAAAGGATTGGTACACTACTCTCTTGACTGATTTTAAGCTCCAGGGTCTCCAGAGGTTCAGGAGATACTGTAGGTACAAAAGCTTTCACTGAAAATCACAATTCAATATACTACATTCATGATGCTTAAGATCTCAAAGTAAACTGAAAAGCCCTTACCAAGAAGTTCATTGAACATGCTCAAAGGTCAATTCACAACATCTAAGGGAACATCCAAGACCCTTCTTTAGCAAAATCCATCCTTTACTGGTCAGTAACTACAACTTACAAAATACATATTTAAATAGCTTGAAAAGCAAGGGTAATAAAATTTCTTATCCATATTTATTAAAATAAAGCCATTACTTTTTTACGAATGCTGAATAAAGCTTAATGAAAATTTACCATGTTACTATTATAGTTACTATGATTTCTTCCTCATTCACTTACAAATAAAATAGATAAGTATGCCCAATAATTATTATAATAACAATTTAAATTTTATTGTTCTGTCATATAATGTCTTACTCTATTTCTTAGAGTGCAGAGAAAATGGCAAAAATCAGGCCAAAATAAGAAATTATAAATTTAATTTTAAAACTTCTGCAATAATTAAGAGACTGAGCATCTTATCTTGGCTTTGTGACTAATTTGAGGTATGATTTGGTCAAATAGCTTAACCTTTCTAGAACTCAATTTGCCCATTTGTAATTAATAAGTAGATTAATCTAGATTGATTTAAAACCCCTCTCTTGGCACCTTCAGAATTCTGAATATTTACACTTCTCACAAAAGAATACCAAGTTGCCTACTTAACAGTCATTCTAAAATCATACAAGTACATCCTCAGCCATTAAACTGAAGAGAAAATACAGAGGAACAAAGTCATTATGCTGTGTATCATAGCAGTCTCCTTATTTTTCTCAAAAAAAGGATTCCTCTGTCTCAGAAATAGAAATGCATGTAATTAAAACAGCTTCTGATAAAATGAAATTACATAAATAATGACCTTTTTCAACATATAGCATGAACATGCTCTTTTTTCAATATGCTTGAAAGTTTTAAAAATAGCCTTAATTTTAATTCTGAGTTCATGTTTAACTTCACATATGTACAGTGTGAAAATGAGCATGTTAAAATGATATTGTGCAAATATCATACTCATTTCATTATTTAAATAAATTTATTTCCAATTTAATGTTAACATAAATATGTCACATGGTAAATCATATAAAATGTGAGAAAGAGACACTTTGTTAAATAATCTCCATTTGTTTTATATTTTGTGATGTGTCTAGAATAGTGTTTTGTCATATTTTAACTTTGAAATGGCATATTTACTCTGTCAAGGATTTACCAAAATAAATATTTATTTCTGCTAAGAAAATGTTTAATTTGGGTATTTCCTTATGGTTAAATGTTTGTTTCAGTAGCAAACATTTGTTCTTCCAGAAATGACTTCCAAACTGGACTATTACTTTCAAGGGTTTTGGCAACTGTGCAGCTTGGGAAGACAGTAAGTTGGGCCAACTGTCCTTCCATCTGCTACTCCTGCTTCTCGACAGTTCTGTTTTCCAATTAGACAGAAATGCTTAAGGGATTCCAGTGACTTCCTTGAAAAAAATAAAGACAGATTTAAACATTTGCTGCACTAGAGTAAATGAAGCATTTACAACAACCCACACTTAGCTAAACCATGGGATTACTACGCATGCATTTGAATATTTCTTAAGTTGTTAAATTTTCCACAATATGTGCCTTTCAAAGAATATGAATCTTTCTAAAGTTTATTTAATAAAGAAAAATTCTTAGGTTTAGAATTCATAAGCATTAGACAACTAAGATTTAAATTTTTAAACTTCTGATTGAATTTCCTAATAAACATATAATATAGTTTGTATTGTGTGTAATAAGTTTATATAGTCTTAAGTATTTACTCAAATATTTAAAAATAATACATTTGAAAAATAAGAAACAAAAATGTCATATTTTGCTTTGTTTTAATTTTTGACAATTTCAGTATGAAAGAATGGAATTACATATTAGATAAAATTCTATCACTTCATATGTTAGTTTCTATAATTTGTTTAGAAGTCTATTAACATAAATAACATACCAAGTTTAATCAATGAAACAAATAGAAATTGAAAAGTCTAGAAATAAATAAATGAGTTTTAGTGTGTATTCTGCATGCTCATTATTGGAAGTAGGTGGTAGGAACTGAGTACAAGAGGAATTGGTGCTTGTGACAAGCACGTTCATCATATTAGCAACTATGCTTATCTCTCAATGTTGAGTGATAAAAAGAGACAGGTTCTCATGCTCATGATTGTTTTCTTTTGCTTTTTGAAGAAAGTGTCTTGGTATGTAAAATAGGGAGGCATTCAGATGCGTGATCCTCTTATCTGTGTCCCAAGTGCTAAATGCAGTATAACAACTTCCTCTGAAATAAAACATTCTGTTCTGGAGGTAGGCACTTAAAGACTGAGGAAGTACATACAACTGTTAAGAATCAAGAAGTAAATGATGCACAAATCTCAGGAAATAACTGAAACAAAAGATGTACAGGACTTGTAACAACTCCCAAATTAGAAATGACTCTTGCACACATTAAGGTACTTGCAAGTTGTGTAGGAATCTCCATGGATTCAACTTTCATGAGTCATCATCCGTACTGGTCTAGGGATTTTAATGACAAAGCTTCCTTTGAGTCTCCCATTGTCCTGTGAATTACTTCTTACCCAATTAAGATAAACTGTAAGTAATCCCAATAAGCATTGTTCTGCCTAGCTGGACTTAATTAGAATTGTGAGTTTGGTCTTTGATTGTTTCCCTATCTATGATGAATAGGCATTTCATCTTATTTATATCAGAAAATGCCGCAAAACACTAGGGTTACAGGTTTTCATACCATAACTAGCTTCACATTCACAATTTCTCTCTGATTAGCTGTATCCAAATCCTTTAAACAAGAACAGCATATCCAACATATTATATAGGAGGTAAAAGAAGTGAACAAACAATGTTTTCCTTTCTTGTATAAAGGAGTAAGTGCTGGAGAAGATGGAAGACATTTAAGGGAAGCCACCTTGTCTTTCCTTTTTCTTTGGTAAATAACCACTATGAAACCAGAGTTCTTGCGCTGATACTCTCAATCTGTAGTGAATCATGAATGCAACTTTCCTCCTCAAGGTAGAAGTCTTATTCCAATACTGTGAAGAGATTCACTTGGTTCTCCAAAAGACAAGCATTTTAAAAAATGATAATGAAAACACCATCTCCAAAGTTCTGGTGTAAATCAAAATAGTGAATTATATAATCAATAAATAACAGTAAATCAATAAATAACATTGATTTGATAACATCTTGAATCATCTCATAATTGCATTATGACTTTTTTATGTGAATGAGGTTTCCAAATTTTATATCTCAATGCCTCGGTCATTTCTTTAAATTTTAGATATGACAAAAATTCACCTTCAATTCTTTCTCTTTTGGTTTTGGCTTTTCTACAATTTCTTTTTTAAATCATTACAAGTTATACTTCACCTTTTTTATGATAATCTGTCTAGAAAGGATTGAAGGAGAAAACAAATATTTTAAAATGTTGATGACATTCAGTTTATATCTGTGTTGGAAGAGAAATGAACTAAATAGACTAGGAAATACTCAGGCATTAAAGCAAGCATCACATATAATCAACACTGATAATTAGTTAAATTCTGTACAGAAAATCTCTTAAAACCAAAAGTACAAAATTAATTTTCTTTCTTTTTCTGGTATTGCATAATTCTTGCTAGAAAAGTGCCCCTTAAGTAAATCCTAAACAGATGCACAGATTTATACAGATAGCTATTAGAGCCATACTGAAGACATCTGTTACTGCTTTTTCATACTATGCTTACTCCTTACCAATTTTATAACCCCTGAATTCTAATTGCTGTATTCATACAATGATTTTAAACAATTTGTTGGCAAAATTCATAGTTTTAAAACTGCACTGAGTTACGTGATCTTCTAGTAATCACTTGATCTCCTGAATAAACGGTAATTGTATGAGTCACTTTTTCCATTGCTGAGTAAAAGTACCTGATAAATGCGTCTAAAGGAAAGGAGAGTTTATTTTGGCTCACAGTTTGAGAGAATCCAGTCTACCATGGCAGAAAAGGAATGGCAACAAGGAATGAGGTTGTTAGTCATATTGCATTATACTCAAAAAGCAGGAAAAGTTGAATGTTGGTGCTCAGTACTGTTCTCCCCTTCTCCCCCCTACTCTCCCCTCTCCCCTCTCCCCTCTCCCCTCTCTCCTTTCTCTCTCTCTTTCTCTCTCTCTCTCTCTCTCTCTCTCTCTCTCTCTCTCTCTCTCTCTCCTATTATCTGAGAATCCAGTGCATGGAATGATATTGAACACAACAGGTTATCACACTACAGTAAACTCATTGAAGAAACTACCTTATAGACAAGCCTTGAAGTTTGTCATTTACATGATTCAATATGCATTACTCTGCCAAGTTGACAACCTATATTAGCCATCTGGAAATTAACTTCCTGAAGCACCTAAAATTTCCACAGCATCATTTAATTTACAATGTTCTTGGTATTTGTCTTCATATTTTTCTTCATTATCTCTATGTTTCTGAATCTATTTTTCAGAATTGGGGCTTATTTATCTTTTATTTTTGTTTATGCATGAATATAATTATTTTCTAAGCTCTTCAAACAAACATGAGATTTAAATGATAGCAGGAAAAACTGCTTAGTTTCTGGGACCTTCATGAATAGCTTTTCTCAGAATTAGCACTTGATTTCAGATAGAGAAGAGTAGAATTTTATGAATTTTTCCTTCTGGAGTACATTATCTCTGACCCTTGGTTAATATTCCTGTTCTGCTCTAATTTGAATCATTTGGCTCTTTCTTTTCCTACTGTCTTGATTTCATAAGCACATTTCCTTTCAACTCTGTTCATAATACAGCATCAGAAAACTGAATATTCCAGGGTCCTAACTTCATACACAATCATCTTATTTTGTCCATAAATATATAATTATGGGCTGGAAAATTGACTCAGCTATTGAGAGAACTGGCTGTTCTTTCAGAGAACCTGGGATCAGTTCCCAGTACTCACATGGTGGTCAACAATTGTGTCACTCCAGTTCCAGGGGATCCAGGACCATCTTCTGGCCCCTATGTACAGTGTACACATGGCACACTTACATAAATGCAGGCAAAATACTCTTAAACACCAAAGTATTAATAAATCACGGTGACACATGCCTTTTATCCCAGCACTTGGGAGGCTTAGGCAGGTGGATCTCTGTATGATAGATCTCTGTGGTTACAGGGATACCCTGTCACTAGAAAAATAAAATATTAATAAATAAAAAATTAGAAATATAATTAGCTCAAATCCAGAAAATAGACATATGAAACAATCAGCATTCTCCTGTTGAATACATCTATCCATGCCATGAAAGCTTAAGGTTGATCACAAAGACCTCTTCTTCATAACTATGCAAATTTCCCATAATTGCTTCATGGAGGTAACCCAATTGTAAACCATAGCTTGCCCAGTGACTCTTACTGTGGAATGTGTCTGAATTTGTAAAGAAATTTCTCCATAATTTCTTCAGAGACAATTACTGAAGTCAGTTTTATCATCTTTTAGTCATAACATTTGCATTGACTAGTGGTATTTCATCTAGTAATCCCTTAAGTGTGATGGCTTTGGACTTGTTTTTAACTCCATTCATTTGGGTCCTGTCTCCCTCTGTCTTCCTCTGTTCTCCCCTTTGCCATCCTCTCCATTTGCCTATCCCTCTGTCCTCTCAATTTCTTCCTTTCACTGATAGTGTGTTTTGGTT
Organism: Nannospalax galili; assembly: GCF_000622305.1. Taxonomy (NCBI): domain Eukaryota; kingdom Metazoa; phylum Chordata; class Mammalia; order Rodentia; family Spalacidae; genus Nannospalax; species Nannospalax galili. The sequence goes on along the minus strand of NW_008352267.1, from coordinate 5,961,505 downwards.
CTCACCTTAATGGAATTAAGACATTTATTTATTCTAAAGACATTTAGGCTATTGCTTGGAACTTTCTTCATATGTTTCAAATGCATAAAAATCCATCAAATACTTGTGAAATGGACTAGTTCTCTGCTTCCTTTGTATTATAAACACCTTTAACACATGCTTGAGAGTGTGTCCTCAGAGAGAATGGTAGAGAGCTAAGACAGCCTGACTTTATAATGACACCTGCTTTGGCTTGCTTAAGTCCTGTTTGCATTAGGCCTGAGCCTAAAATATCCTCAATGTTTCAGAGATTAGGTTGGAGAACAGAGCATACCATAAAAATTAGTGCATGCAAAAAATCCTGATCAGATATACTTTGAGGCTATTTTGAAACAAACAGACAATATCAAACACAATCCTCAGAGTCAATTGGCTTCACAAAAATCTTGTTCATGTGCTTTCTCTTGCTGCATAAACCTGATGTTGTGAATTTAGAAAGCTAATTAAAATCCCCATTCTTTGCTTTGGCTTTGGAACAAATGAGAAAAAAAGCAACTGAAGCAAGCTAGCAACCCTTTATAGCTAATAAAGCTCGATGGAGAACAAGCACTCAACATGTGCCTTGTAACCTATGAACTGCCTGCACTTTAAGTCCTATGAACAAAAGACATCTCAGAGGACTTTCAGTTGCACAGAGATGTCCTCACCAACTTTGACCAGTTAATTGAATATAAAGAAGAGGAATCATACCTTCTTTTGCTAGATTAGTTTTACACAATAGAACATAGTAAAGTATTATTTTAACCAAGAGGTATACACCATGTTCAAAACACATATTAAGGGGCAAGGTGGCACACAAGTGAGAATACAGAAGAAACGCAGCCCAATGAAAACTGTGGCTTCTTTTCCACACTGTTATTGATCAGAATTTTCTTGTCTTTTAGATGCAGTCTAGATCCCAACAAAGGGAGAGGAAATAACAATGTCATTAAGAGGAGTCATCCCTTGAAGAATCAATACACAGATTCTGCATTATGTGTGGCTGTTAGTCAAATTCACTGCTGGGAGGCTCATGTGGCATCCAATCCCCTCCTCCTACAGTCCTTGTGACAACCTGAATAATGAATTCTCCAAACCCCTGTTGAAGAATCTTAATGAGTTTATTGGACTTGCTAACAGAAGAGCAGCCTCCCCCAACCCACCCCATACACGGGTGTGTTCAAAAGTCCACACCCAAACATAAATCGTGGTTCCTGGACAGCCTCACAAAATGGCAAGAAGGCAGCCTCCTGGTTTTCCCACTTTTATACCCTTAGCCCCTCCCCTGTAAGCAGCTATGGTCAAACGATTAACTGGAAGAGGGAAGGGGAATGACTCCTTTGCAGAGCATGGGAAGGAGGTGGGTCCATGGCTTGTCATCACAGGGTCAGAGGAACATCCAGGTCACAGTGTGTAAACACTCTTCACACAGGAGGCTGATGTATGGATGTGCATATGCATGCATGCATGCATGCATAAATTGCCAAGGAAATAGAAAGAGCTAAGTTTGAATTTCAAATCTGGGGTAGTAGGAGCTGGAAGAAATAAGCTGTGGATCACAATGAACATTCTGTCCCTGGATAGGTTTATAGAAAGTAAGAATGAGCTATGGAAGGATGGAAGACATGTGCATCATTAGCAGAGTTTGATCAATGTGTAGACTTATTGATGCTTATTCATGGTTATGCAAGATGCTCCAAAGGAGTTAATGTTGTCATTGTATGAGTGTAACATTCTGATTCCCCTAAGATTGCTATTCCTACTCCAAAACACAACATCCTCATTACACATAGTTACCTTTATGTAAGGATAGAAATCTGTTTTGCAAGACTTGCTGGTCATGGAAAACAAGATGGCTTCAGGAACTGAATACAGATAGAGAACTATAAGAACTATTTTGAACATGAAAAATGGCATTGTAAGAGTTCACATTAAGGTGATATCTCACAAAGAAGTTTCAAAGACTTGTTGACCACAAAGTCATATCGCTCACATCATTAGCCCAACTTGTCAGTGTCAATTTCCTGAATCAGTCAATTTTTAGGTCACTGTAAAAAAAAAAAAAAAAAAAAAAAAAAAAAACGAGTAAAAGAAACTAAGGAAGGAAGCATTTATTTTGTCTTATAGTTCATTCCATGGGGCCAGAAGACATTCTGCAGGAATTTGAGACAAGTGTTTATATTGAACCCACAGTGAGGAAGCAGAGAGTGACAGATATTGATCTTCCATTGCCTTTCTTCCATTATATATTCAGTCTGAGGTCCAGACCAACGGGATGGAACTGGCCAAATGCAGGATCTGTATTCAATCCTCAGTTAAAGCTCTCTAGAAAGCATAGACGTGCCCTGAAGTGAGTCTCCTAGGTTATTCAAATCCAGTAAAGTTTCACCATAACCTACTTTCTCAATGAGGTAATGTGATTCTAAATCATAAGTTAGAGAGTATCTCATATATTCTCACTTCCCTTGTTATATTGAGTTTTGTCCTGCCTTATTGAGAGCTTTGCCTTAGATTTTAATACTTGTAGCAGTTGTTTGAACATCATTCCAAACTTTTACTATAATCATGGAATGTCAAATGACAACCTTTAATTTTATTTGAAAATATATTGAATTAATAAATGAATGAAGACTTTTTTGTTTGCTGGAATAGTGAAACACTTGCCGTTTAGAAGTAGAGGAAATTTTGAAATAAGATATTAACTGAAGAAATATAAACCAAGATTCTGGTTTCCAGAAATAAAATAAAATACTTCAAGTAGTAAATAGCAATATTGTCGAATAATACTGAGATAAAATTAATACTTCTAATTAACATTGAATTTTGCCAAATTGAGAAATTGGTAACCTTGAGAATTTAATTCCATTGAAGGAACAGATTTAATTCATTCAAAGAGACTAAAAATGCTTGAGCGTGTTGTAGAATGCCTTTAGATATGGCAGTAGAGAAAGAGAGGAATAATGATTAACAGCATTGTCTGTTTTACCAATAAGAAAACTATCAGCTAATCAGTTGAATATAAGAAATGAAGGGACTGGAGCAATGGCTCAGCATTAAGAGCACTGGCTGTTTCTGAGGAGGACTGGGGTTTGTTTCCCAGCACCCACATCATAGCTAAAAACCTTCTGTAACTCCAGTTCTGATGTCCTTTTCTGATCTCTGCGGGCATCACACAACATGGCTGCACTTACATACATGCAGGCAGTACACTAATCATGTGACATAAAAATAATAAAATGTTTAAAATAAAAGAAAGGTAAAGCAGTGCATTAGCGATTTGAGACGTGAACCCTCTTTTACTACTGTTATTTCCATTTATAACACACTGAATTGTTTAAGAAAAGTAAAGAATGGATCAAGGCTTGATGGAAAGACAGATATTTATACCTTGAAATTTAAAATAAAGAAAAAGAAGCATGCCACTAAAAATAACACTGATTTTTGCTTATACTGTTTTGAAAAACAGAAAGGCATAAATGGGAACTGAATTGTAAACATGTTCAGGTATTACACGTAATTATAAAATACATGATTGAAAAAAATACACATAAATGAAATAATTATATTTTTGCCATGCAACATATTTCATAATGGGGTATATAAGACTATTAGGAAACTGAAATTTCACATCTTGTTTGAAAACAAAACAATTATTATATCAATAATATATAAAATTTTTTTGATGAAAGAAAATGAAGTGGAACCCAATAAAGGGATGCTTTTGGAAGCCGTTGTTAAGAAATTCCAACGGACTCTGATCTGAACATTTGAAATTTGCCCTGTTCTGACCTTTTTCTGGTTCCCTGTCTAGAACTTGTAATGCTAACTACTCTTGCCTTTACTTCTCCTTCACATTTCCTAGGCACCAGTCAAGGATTTTCTTTTCTCCCTAAACTTAAGAGTTATGCAATTTGGGAGTCTTTTAGATAGACCCACTGAATGGATACCCCAATTGCCTCACCCTGCTGTTCAGCATGGAAGAAGCCAGAGAGGTCTGCATCCCGATTCCCCATTGGCAATTTGGGTAACCCCTTCACAGGATGGTGTGATAAGAATAGGAGGTAGAAATTGGCTAGGCAGTTAGGGTAAAAAGACCCCAAAGAAAAGTAGCCAGTTTATTGGCTAAAAGTCAAATGTCCTTGGGATTGTTAGCAATGTACTGTTGACTTCATCAGTTCTGTGTTGGCTTTACTAAAAAATACAAACCAGATGCCTAAGACCTCCTATGTTCGGCATAACAGATCTGCGTGGTGGTGCACACCTTTAATCCCAGCACTCTGGAGGCAGAGGCAGGTGGATCTTGTGCGTTCAAGAGCAGCCTAGTCTACATAGTGAATTCAGGCCAGCTGGGACTACAGGGAGACCCAAAAAAAAAAAAAAAAAAAAAAAAAAGAAAGAAAGCATACACAAAGTTGTCATAAAAAAGTGATGGGAAGATGTGGGAAAAGTTGGAGGGGAAGGATGGGCATGGATTTGATCAAAACATCTTATATGCATGCATGAAATTCTCAGTAATTTTTTTTAAAAAGTTAAAAAAATTGATGTAGTCATTCTGAAGCTGTAATCAAGGATTTGGAAGTATGCATTTATTTTTTGAACTCAACATATTTGATTGTTAAGGAGTGTGTATGTGTATATGCATGTATGTGATCTGTGTATGTGGGTACACGTGACATGGATCCTGTTTGCATATCAGAGAACAATTTTGTGACATCAGTCCTCTTCTACATTTCTGGGTACTGGCAATAAACACAGATTACAAGGTTTTTACAGTAAGCTCCTTTTCAACTGGGCTACCTCACCAGTCCAAGAATTTATTTTATGTATGAGTTATTTGTGTTGAGAAGGTCTTGAAGAGAAAATAATTGAAATGTAGTAGTAAAAATTGCTAGAAATGAAATTATGGAACTTAGAAACAGGATGCTGCATAAATAATCCAGATAGAAATTACTCTCATTATTAATAATTAAAATAAATGTTGAAATAAAGTTTACAATAGTTTCCAAAAATGAAAGGATGTTTGCAGTGACCACAACTATGAGCTTTACTTTAAGGTGCAATTTCAATGGGGGTGAAACGAAGTTCAAAATTATTCATGAGAAACTGGAAGGAAATATTTGTTTTTCATTTTCAGGTATTATTATATGTCATGCATTGATATCACAATAAATAAAAGTAACTTTTTTTAGATGGAGGATGTGTCATCAACTAAGAATGTATGGAACATTAATATAAGAATTGAAGTTATGGAAATCTGCACATAAAATAATTACCATGTTTTAATGTTGAAAGTTTAAATACATAGCTATTTTTCAGAGTTTCGTTTTTCTATATGTAGTACTTCAGTTTGACCAACACCATTTATTGATTATTACATGTATCCAATCTGTGGTTTTGGCCCTTTTACCAAAAACGGAGGTTACTGAATGTATATATACTTAAATCTGTGAGAAAAAACAGTAGACATTAAAATAAATCCTGAAAATCTTAAGAGCATACTTTAAATTCTTTGTTCCACTAAACTGGAAAATCTAACATAATTGAATGAATTTTTAAATATGTACCCACTACAAAGTTAAGCCAAGGTGATGTAAATAATTTTAACAGACACAAAGCAACCAATGACATAAAAGCAATAGTTAAACATCTCTCAGAACATGTCTGTATATCTATAAAAATTCTTGGAACCAGATAAATACGGAGTAAAATTCTATTGGACATTCAAAGAAGAACCAATACTTATACTCCTCAAATTTTTCCATAAAATTGAAAAGGAAGGAACATTTACAAACTCTTTATAAAGCAAATATTATCTTGGTAGGAAAACTAGTCAAAGATAACATGAAAATTAAAATTATAGTGCACTCTCATTAGTTAACAGATGCAAAAATTCTCATTAATAACTTGCAAACTGAATACAAGGGCACATTATGATCAAGTTGACTTCACTAGAGAGATGCACAGATGGTTCACCATATGCAAGTCAATAACTGTAAACCACCATATAAACAGATTTACAGAAAGAAAGCATATGATTATCTCACTAGATACAAAAAAATGACCTTTGATAAAATCCAACATCCCTTCACTACAAAAGTAATGGATAATCTAGGGATACATGGAACATATCTCAAAGTAGTAAAGGCAATAGAAAATAATCCCACAATCAACTGAAGTCTAAATGAAGAAAAAGTCAAAGTAGTCACACTAAAATCTGGAACAGGACACGGATGTCCACTCTTAACATTCCTATTCAATATAATGCTTAAAGTCTGATCTAGAGAAATTAGACAAATAAAAAGAACAAAGAGGATACAAACTGGAAATGAAGAAGTCAAAGTATCCTTAGGTACAGACAAGTTGATTCTATATTAAAGTCCCTAGATTCAACCAGAAGACTCCTAGATCTCATAAACAGATTCATTAAAGTAGTAGGGTATAAAATTATACACAAAAGCAGTATCCTTATTATATGCCAACAACAAACATACTAAGAAGGAAATCAGGGAAACGATCTCATTCATGATAGCCTCACTAAACATAAAATACGTGGTAATTACTTGAACCAAGGACGTGAAGGACTTGTACAATCAACCTTTAGGAAGCTGAAGATAGAAACAGATTGAAACATCTCCCATGCTTATGGACTAAAAGGATTAACATTGTGAAAATGGTTATGCTATACAAAGCAATCTACAAATTGAATGCAATGCTCATTAAGATTCTAACTTAATCCTTCGCAAATATTTTTTTAAAAATCTCAACTTTCATATGAATTTATTTATTTATTTACTTTGGTCTTTTTGAGACAGGATCTCTCTGTAGCCCTAGCCGTCCTGACACTGATATGCAGACCAGGTTGGCTTCCATTTCACAGCGATCCACCTGCCTATTCTGCCTTAGTGCTAAGACTAAAGGTGTGCACCACAACAACTGGTTTAATTTTTTTTACTGAAAAATTAAGGACATTTAATTTTAAAATGATATGGCATTAAAGAGGACATGAAAAGGAATGTAAAAGACAAAGAACCAGTGGGAGAAATCAGTAAGATTTAATAGTTATTGTGGAGAAGCCTTGCTGGAATCACAATAATCTAAATACTCTTTTAAATCTCCATGACCAATTTCTTAAAATAGAGGTTTAAGAAGCTCTATGAAATACACAAAAATTCAATTAAAAATTTACAAAAAAATTCAGGTTTATGGTACATTATCATGAGCATCATGTCATTGCTTATATACTTCTTGCTCTTTAAAGTCAATAGCTCTGCCACCTTCAATGCAATTCTCTTTCATTTGACAAACACCATCTAAAAAAGCATACTGAAAATTTCTGAGATGCTTTCTTCTCAAGAGAATCTAAGCATCACCAACGATATCTGTTGTTCAAAACTATAAACCTTTAATTTGTTTCTTAAATGGTTTACTTGAGCACTGTCCTAATACAATTGAATGAACTCGTGTTGAGGCACATCTAGGGACAGACTTGGCACTCTGTCATATATGTTAATACCTATCTATCTGGTCTAGGTTCTGTCCCTTGATGTGCCTTAATTATTTTTATTTTTATGTTTATGAATTTTTTCCTGAAAGTATATTTGTGGGAACCCATTCCCCAATTCTCTGCTGACCTTGGGTTGCACCCTGGCTGTTGAATACAGTTACTGAAACACTCAGTATCACATGACCCACCCACAAGTTCCTGTTATTGTGCTTCTCTGCAGCTGAGGCGGAGCCCTAGTGTTTTTTCCACTTGTCTGGGACTTTTCGACTGGGCTGGGGAGTGATATATATAGCAGGCTGTTCTGGCAATAAAGAGAATTCTCTCCACACCACTGACGTGTCCTTTTTCAAGTCCTCAGCCCCTTGCCCGACCTCCGAGTGCAATTTGTAGTGCTGGCGCTACAAGTGGAGGTTCCACTGAGATCGGGAAAGAAGGGACAATGCTGAAGGACCACCTGGGAGCCGGCCAGCAGGTAAGAGGGTGAATTGGTGATATGGGCACCACAGGGTCTACTCATCTGTTAGAAGACCAGTTAGTGGAACTGCTAAAGAAACAGGGAACTGGTATTAAGACACGCACAGCTAAGGATTTTATAAAGGTTTTACAACAGAGCAGTCCATGGTTTATATATTCTGGGGGTCTTAATATCCCGGATTGGGAGGAGGTCAAGAAGGATTTACGAAAAGCCTTACATGAAAAGGGCCCTGAGAGCATCCCTATAGCCACCTTTTCTTTATGGAGACTGGTATGGGATGCACTCCTTAGTGATAATGCGAAAGTGAAAGAACGACTAGCTGAGGTTAAAGTGGCTTTTGAGGGGGCCCAAGAAAAAGAATCTGAAAAGTCACTCCAAGTGTTGGAGGCTGAAGGTGGGGAAGTGTGGGATCAGTCTCTGACAGGTACGGCACAGGGAGAGAGGCCAGGACCAGCCTGTGTTCCTCTATTAGGGGCTGAGCAGGATGGTGAGTGTCGGCGACTCAAAAACCACACAGAGTCGGGAGTCTTGTCAAGGCAGGAACTCATTTTATTGTGTCAGGCATCAACTTATATAGTTTAAGCAAAGGGGGTGTGGAAAAGGGGGTGGGTATAGGAATGTGCCATCTGGGGCGAAGACTGTGGGCCACTGGGAATTTACCACGCCAGTTGTTACTGGGCAGAGGCAATCTTAGATAGGACTCTGCTGAGTCACCTCCACATGGAAGTGACAAGCCAGAGACAGGTCGCTAAACTTTAGCCTGGCTTATGAAATTATATTAGGCCTCATTTTCCTCCATGCCATGTGTATGAGGGTCCCAAAGGCCCAACAGGGAAGATTCTGCTTTTCTCTGTCAGGACATTCCTGCACCCAAGAAAGCCCATCGTTTGCATGCCCGATTCCATTTGGGCTCTGGCTCGCTTTGCTTTCATACCCATGTCACTAGGGAACAAGGCCAGGATATTGTGAAATACTGCCCCACTTGTGTCAAGTTTTTTCCTGCCCCACTACTGGGTGTTAATCCTCGAGGTCTTTTACCCAATCATATTTGGCAGATGGACGTCACTCGTGTGCCATCCTTTGGAAAATTAGGTTTTGTCCACGTGTCTATAGACACTTATTCCCATATGATCTTTGCTTCGGCACATGTTGGAGAAAAACTTAAGGATGTAAAAAGCCACTGCCTCCAGGCCTTCACCTACTTGGGTGTCCCTAAAAGCCTGAAGACAGACAATGGGCCTGCTTATACTAGTAGAGGATTTGCCACCTTTTGTCAAGAGTTTGACATTCTCCGTAAAACAGGTATCCCTTACAACCCCCAAGGACAGGCCATAGTTGAGAGAGTGCATCACACCCTTAAGGGCTTTTTGCACAAAATTAAAAAGGGGGAACTGCACGGTCATTTAACATCTCCTCATTCAACTTTAGCCCTCACACTATATCTTTTAAATTTTCTGACAGTGGATGCTCAAAACTGCTCGGCCGCTTATCAGCACTGGAGGCCCTTACATGAGGGCCAGCCTGTGGTCAAATAGAAGGATCTTTCCTCAGGAAACTGGAGATGCCCGGACCCATTATTAGTCTGGGCCCGAGGATCTGTTTGTGTTTTTCCACAGGATGCCGAACACCCTATTTGGGTCCCTGAGCCTTGTGTGCATGCTGTGTCTACACTTCCTGAGGAGCAGCAGCCAGAAAATGAGATGGGCATTGGTGAAGAATCCCCCAATCTTGATGCCAGTGGAAATTAAACAGTTTTGTCTGGCCAACGGTGGTTAGTACCAACTACACATTAGGGAAGGCTGCTATACCTGTGAGTTGGGAAATGGGTAATATTACAGGCAGTTTTGATCTCTCCAACGCCCTCTGCTTTTCTAAGGTTTATGGGGGGGGGTCCCATCAATTTCAACCGTAATTACACCGGTTTTTCTTTACCTCCTCTGCCAGGGCCTCGGTGTTGTCCTGGCCCCCTACAGTTTGAGGCTGTTGTCCCTATATTATGGGGTGACTATGTGACCAAAGAGCCTTGGCGACTTAATACCTCAGACCACCCCCTCTGGTGGTATGGACCTCGGCTTCCATTTAAAAATAGTACCACACAAGCATCCCCCTTTCATTACAGAAACCCTATGATGACCGGGGGGATCCTTACTTTTGCAGGGATGTTCCTCTGCGGACCTTATGCCTGCATGGATGCTGTCCCTCTAGTAGTGAGGGAAGCACGTTATTTCAATAGCACTATTTCCTGGAATACCTCTGACACCTTTGAGGGTAGCCTCCAGTTTAAAAACACATTGCATAGTAAAAATAACTCCCTCTTCCGACCCTTGCTTGTTTCCCCCTTTCTTCTTCCTAGTCACTAATGATTCTTTTTCAGAGATAAATAATACCTTAAACTGCAGTGAGAAAACGTGCCACCTGCACAGCTGTTGGGGTACCGCGAGCTTAGCTATCCTGGTATGGGTCCCAGGCATCTTCCTGATGCTGGTCAATGTGCCAGGCAGCTACCCGGTTCGCCTCATAAGGGAGAAGAGGGATTTTGGAATCACCACAGCAATCATCACAACAGTCACTGTGTCTGCCGCAGCCGCCACTGCAGCTGGACTAGCTCTTGCTCAAATGGCTGTCATGGCTGAGACTGTGGACAAACTATCGGGACAGGTGGCACAGGCCCTTGATACTCAGGGCAAGATAAATTCTTTATTGCAACTGGGCATCCTAAAATTAAATCAACAAACCGCTCTGTTACAGGAACAAGTTGATGCATTGTGGGATATGCATATGTTAGCCTGCTCTCCTACCTTTACCCATATCTGTGTCACTTCTGCTAAGGTGCACAATGCCTCAGTAGCTGTGAAGGAGCTCAATAAGTTCTTGCAAGGACCATGAA
>NW_008352267.1:5939252-5950367 GCF_000622305.1 Nannospalax galili | reverse complement strand
TCTACATAAAAATAGGTACCCAGGGATGGGTAAGATCTAGGGGCTCATATCAACTGAAGACAGAGCACTTGTGAGGCCTGAGCAAGTTCCTCCATGATGGGTAAGATATGCGCTAACGACCTGCATGACCTAAGACAGGGGCCTATTTATATTAAATAAAAGGGGGAGCTGTGGGAACCCATCCCCCAATTCTCTGCTGACCTTGGGTTGCACCCTGGCTGTTGACCACAGTTACTGGAACACTCAGTACCACATGACCCACCCACAAGTTCCTGTTATTGTGCTTCTCTGCAGCTCAGGTGGAGCCCTGGTGTTTTTTCCATTTGTCTTGGACTTTTCGACTGGGCTGGGGAGCGATATATATATAGCAGGCTGTTCTGGCAATAAAGAAAATTCTCTTCACATGAATGACCCATTGGCATGTCTTTTTTCAAGTCCTCAGCCCCTCGCCCGACCTCCGAGTGCAATTTGTAGTGCTGGTGCTACAATATTAAGTGCAGCACATGTGACTAATGCCTGAGGAGGCCAGAAGAAGGCGATGATTTCCATAGGAGCTGCTTGTTCCTTGCCATGTGGGTACTGGGCACTGAACTCCAGTCTTCTGGAAAATCATTCAATGCTTTTAAACAACTGAGCCATTTCTCCAGTCCTATGAATATTATTCTGAATAATGTTTTTACTTTGGTAAGTAGTGTATATATGTCCATTTTATTCTTCCCATTATCTGATATTTATTTTATTGTTTTTGTCTGATTATAGCTCTCTGTTACGGATGTTTTCTTTAGGTTCATTTTCAAGATTTTTAACTCTTCCTTTAGCTGTATATGCATTTTGACCTTATTATTTTTAAAATTGTATGAGAAACATATATATCTCTTTGTTTATAGACGGAAATGCAAGGGGCCAGGTGTGTGTACTTGGGGGGAGTTAGGAGAGGGAAGATAGTGGGAATTGGGTGGGATAATGGGGCACTGTGACTAGGGAGGGAGGGAGGGAGGAGAGAGGCTGGATAGAAGACTAGCGATGAATGAATCTTTGGGGGCTAGGAAACCTAGAGGGAAAAGTGTTGCCTTCAAAACCCTATGAGAAATGCATATAGAGTGTCTGAACATTAATGTATATGTATATTTGGGAGCTGCTTGGCAAGGAACACAGTGCTAGACAGAAGAGACCTCCATTAGAGTGATAGGTGGAAGTGATCCAGGAAACTCCCAAAATAACACAAGATATAACCAAACCTCTTGGTTATCTTCTTGAATTAGTAGATAAAACCCTACTCTGGAGAACAGGACATATTTAGGGTACAGGACTTGAAACAATGAAGAAGGACCTGATCTGGATGACTTCTAACCAAAGTTCAGTTGTCATAAAGTAAGATGATGATATACAAACTGCCAAGTGAGAAAAACAATGGATGATTGAACCCTGTCCTAAAGCCTAATAACCATAATGACCAGAATGGCAAACTATTGGAGCAGTAGTGGCACTGTTATCTGGAAGGAAATCAGAAGCTATCTAATTGGACTTAAAACCCTCTCATTGGGAAGGAACTCATGGGTGGCACTGTAAACTCAGCTAAATACACATGGCAGGAGAGGACAGAGACCCTAGAGAAAATCCCATCTCTTTCATATCTCAAGACAAATGAAACTTCTTACTATATGCTAAATAAATATTGATCCTTATATTTACAGACAAGCATACTGTACAGTACTCATCAAAGAAGCTTTTTTTTGCAAAGATGGAGGCTACTTCAGAATTATACATCTGGTTTGACAGAGGGAACATACCTCTGAGAGATGCCCTGGATGACATATCAACAGTCTTAGTTGTAGAGGTTCGATCTCTACAACTAAGGCTCATAGAACATAGTGGAATAGAGGTAGAAAAAACTAATCCAGCCCTCAACTCTCACCAGTAAATCTTCCTTATACAACAGAGTATGATGCACACACAAGGCCACAACTAGCCAAGTTTTAAAGAATAAGAGAATGTAAAGTGTAGGATAAGATTTCTATACGGAACCTCATCCATGGATCAGGGACCATTGCAGAAGAGGGAACGGAAAGATTGTAAAAGCCAGGGCTGGTTCATGAACACAGGGATGCATAGCCTTGCATATGTGAAGTTATGGCATTGGTGGAATGGAACTTAGGACCCATGTCAAATCAATTAAACATGGGACCAAAGGGGAGGAGAAAAATTGGTGTCAGGCTGACAGTAGACTGAGAACTATTCCAGACTGATTGCTGGTGGTAAGGGAGAGTATGACTTACATACAGTTACTGGATGGACTGACTAGACTCTAGTTTATGCATTTATACTGAGGGACCTGTGGGTAAAAACACCTGAATAAATAGGCCTTGGTACATATGGTGGGATGCATAATATTTGGTGGAGGGATGCGGAAAGCATGGATGGGGGAGATGATCTAAATTTGATTAAAAACTGTTGTATGAAATTATAAGAAGCTCAATAAAATACTGAAAAAGAAACATACATGAAATCACTGAGGTGGTGAGAAGACATAAAATATTGTTAGTTTAGTGTAAGAATAATAAAATAAAAAGACCTTTTGAAAAACATATTCATGAGAAGGTTGGTTGTGATATCATTAGATATTAGTCAAAGGCTACTTTCCACCAGTCAGGTTTAAAGGAAACGTATCTTTCTGGGAAACTATCAAAATTAAAACTCAGCTTAAAATGAAAATTCTTGCAGACAAAAATGAAAAACAAAAGCAAATATAAGTTGAAGGCCAGAGTGTTTGAAAATTTATCCTCTGGTTGTACCTTATCTTAAAGATGCACATCTTAGAAGTAGCCTTCTAATATTCACATTTCCTGAAGCTTCAGCAATAACTGATTTTTCCTTTGGAAAAAAATATATTTATAATACTAAAGGGTAGAAGAGACATTGAACACAAATGAAAATTTTCAGGAAATAATCTCTTTAAAATACAGTACAAATCAGTACAAATACAATACAAATTAGTTTGGGTAAACAAAATTCCCACAAAGATGTCCATTCATAGAAAAACAAAGCCCTGTGTTGAAGGATTCAATGAAATACTGTAATTTAGTTGACTGTGTTGAACATTAGGTAGCCTCAGTGGGTAGAAATGCAAGGTTTCTGGTAGGCATACTTTCTGCTAAGTGGAGGATCCTAGTTTTAAAGGTTTTAAAGAGCCCAGGTATTTTATTATTTTCAATGTTCATTATGATTGAATTTTTCTGCACATCATGCAAAACACTTCGTGATAATTTTGAATTCAATTCTATAGTTGTTGAAAGGCAACATTGAAGTACAGATGCAGACTTGGAAAATATCTACTGAGTCAATTTCTTGCATGTGAAAGCTAAAGACATAATGATTTAATCTACGCCCCTGAAATATGAGGATATTGTTCTGCACATCAATATGGTAGCCATAGATGGTAATTGATGAAGCTAAAGGTTTGTAAATTTTATTGTGTTAATGAAGCTTATACATTGCAATGAGTGAGTTTATGACTGTAAATAGAGACATGAGTGTTGTCTTTGGCAGTACAAAAGTAAAGCAAGCATATATTTATACGTGTGTGTATGTGTGTATCACACTATAATTGTATAACATATCTAAACTGTGAGAACATGATATGTTTCATATTCTCAACTCTCCCAAAGTGATTTCTCCAAAATATGTTACATTGAATGTTAATAATTTGTAAAAGTCTTCTGTCATATCTCTTTGGGAAATACAATACGAAGGACAAGAAACCTAGGGACTTCTTGAATTTATTTTTCTGATTTTGTCATTATACTTTATCATTAGCATATTATCATAAATGATGATTTATCATTATCACTTAACATAATCCTCATCACTTAATTATATGTTTCTTTTCCTATGCATTGTGTATATATTAAAAACCTGAAATTCCTTACTTGAAGCATGCATTTGAATAAATTTTTTTCCAATCTATTTCTTATTTTCTCTTCTATATGATTCAGGGTATTGAATCTTATTTTGAGTTCCTTGATCCATTTGGAGTCAAGTTTGATGCACGGTGAGAGACAGGGGAATAATTTCATTCTTATCCAATTTGACCAGCACCATATCTTGAATATGCTTTTCTCCAGCGTGTATTTTTTGCCCCTTTGACAACAATCAGGTGCCTGTAAATGTGTAGATTTAAACTGTGTCCTCATGTTTAATGTGCCTCACAACCTTTCTTATGTAACAAGTGAGTTTTCAAACTACCATGTAGTACTGCTTAGTTTACATTTTATAACCCAGATAAATTGATACAAATGAAAGTTTCTATGTATTTTACAGTTATTTATTCTAATTTTATTCAGAAAAAGGAAGAATTGATTGTGGTCATTATTTTAATTTCTAGATATAAGCTGAAGTGTTAATATGTTTTCTTGTTAAAACAGTGACTAGAAATAAAAATAATAATTAATTTTGAGGTAATTTATCAGATAAGTTTGGGTAAATAAACTTAATTATTTTCTTATATGAAAGAAGAGAATCACTTTCATTCATTGTTATATTTGAAATAATTCACAATCAAATAAAGCTACTATTTTAGGCTAAGTTCCACACTAAGAAAAGCCCAAAGTCACTCAGGATATTTTATTGTAAATATAGCATGTCTTTGTTTTATTATTATTTTTTAATCAGTTTTTACCTTGTGGTTCCACAGCAATGCAGTTCCCATTTTGCGATTGTTTGATCATGGAATGGATCATAAAATGATATTTTTCATGGAAATTTACTTATATAATTCTATTCCTGCCTATCTGGAACTTTATTGTAAGATTGTTTTATCACTTGATTAATGTTCTGTCAAGATGGAAGTCACATTGTTTGTGATTTCTGTGCTTGATAACATGAATCATATTCATAACAAATGCAGACCTTCTGAACAATATCTACTTGGTATGCTCTGTAACTTAAGGGATACTAGCATATTCAACTGTGACATAAATCTTATTTCTGTTTAGTTCCAAACTACCTTGAACTAAACCTCTGATGATAATAATGGGGGATGGAGGGTTATAAATAGTTAGATCTGCCTGTGTAGTGATTTAGATGTCTTTGTTTCAAGAACAGTACTTATTTGATATGTATAAACACTGTCTTTGGGCCTCTCAATTTATAATATTTCGCTGAGACTTTTTAAAGCTAATATAAAGCACTCTGTTTTAATTTTGATCCAAAGGTTATATTTCCTTTGACCTTCTCTGTATATAAAAAGAAGGGAGTAGTTGCCAACTTGAGTGAGTTATACATTATTTGAAAAATCTTTGAGGACACAGCAGGTAAAACCTGTCAAACTTCTACCTTTAGGAATACAAAATAATTTTGTTACTCAATTTAATTCTGTTGTTTTATGTTTTATTTTATTTTCTAGAAAACTTATTGTTCTTTCTTATAAGATTAAAATTTACACACATTTAAAAATATTTTATTTATTGTTATTTTATTTTATGTGCGTGTGTATATTGCCTGCATGTATGTAAGTGCACCCATGCTGTGCAATGTCTGTAGAGATCAGAAGAGGGTGTTGGATTCCCCTGGAACTCGAATCAAATTACAGATGGTTGTTAGCTGCTGTGTAGGTGCTGGGAATTGAACCCAGGTCTTCTGCAAGAGCAGGCAGTGCTCTTAACAATTGAGCCATCTCTCCAGCCCCAGAATGTGTAGATTTTAAAATGTCTTGTTAAAATTCTGATTTGAACTAGGATGCTAAAATGATGAGAAAAGTTTAACTATTTGGGTGCAGTTTCTATAATTTCTGACAACTTTAGGATAAATATTAACCAAAGCCTAAAATGTTTTGGGTCTCAAAAACAACCTCACTTTCTTCACTCTATAAGACCTCTTTTTCTACACTTCATTTGCATATAATACACATGGTGTTCTTTACCTGTAAATTTGTTTTTGTTTTTTGAGATAGTGACATACATTTTCCAAGCTGACTTTAAACTAGCTACATAACTGAGGAGGACTTTGAAGTTCTGATTATTCTTCTTCCAGTTCTTTGGTTTTGGAATTATAGTTTGTGCTACCACACCCAGTAAATAGGATACTAGATATTAAACCCAAAACTTTGTACATACTAGGCAAGCACTCGGCAAACTTGTCTATACCTCTGCCAATTTACCTAAATATTTAACACCCATTCTACCATATCTTCACAAGGCATGTTTAAGTGCATTCCACCGAGTTCAACCAAATGAAGGTCATATTTATGATTAGTTTCACTTATTTAGTAACAAATATTTAAATAATTCACCATTCGCAATCAAACCTGCAATTATATATTCTCATTATACTCTAGTCTTTTCTTACATATACGTAGTAAAAATGTTAATATTTATTTATTTGCTTGTTGTTTTGTTTGTTTCTTTGAGACAAGATTTCAAACTGTAGCTCAGTGCTACATTTAACCCATGAAGTAGTGTAATCAACTCTCAAATTCATGCTGTGCACAACCATATCTTAAGTGCTTTTTTATGAAAACATAAGATAATTTAGAACAATTAAGCTATTCCCAAGATTCTCCATCCTAATTATGAAATTCAATTGTGTGCTAAGACAGTTCACCTTAAACCTTAACATATACATATTGTACATGTACTAAATCACATAAATCTTATAGAGAAAGATGCACAACACTTCTCCATTGTTCATTTGGGGCAAGGAAGGGAAACTGAAGATAGCTGTAATAGGATAGGGGGTTTGTTATTGTTGTTGAATAAAAGGAAACCTATACAAATGACCAAGTGGCAACCACCTAAACATGTTAGTAACCTGCAATCTGAGAGAAAATATGGATATCAACCCTATATTCATCCTCAAAGAATTGAATGGTGTCAGTGACCTGCATGAAATAGAAAGTTGCATTTTCCCAAGATCTCCAGATAGGAACTTGGCCTTATAAACAACTTCCTTGTTTGTTTAAGCATCAACCCTCTCATTTCAACTAAATAAAGCTCATAATTATAAATTTGTTCCATATGGTGTAATTTATAAATAATTCCATCCAATCAAGATCAAGCTTGCAACTATATATTCTCATAATATTTACAGCAAACAAAGTAAAACCATTAGCAATACTATATGAATTTCATGCAGAAGCTCTGAAGTATAAACTGATACTTTGTTAAGTTACTGACACTCTGGTAACCTGTTATATGACATCAAAAAACAATGCACTTAATTTTATAAGAACATAGGCAGTGATGTTAAGACTATCTATATAATCTTCCACAGTATAACCAGGGTTTAATACAGATCATCATAGAATTATTTACTTCCAAGCAAATTATTTTATCCAGACATTAAAAGATTGTAGAAATTACAGTGGTGGCTGGCATTATTGTTAATTATGCCACCATAAGTGATAGACTTTGTGCCTATTGTTTTACCTATATCATGGTGTTGAACTATTAGAATTATTCTAGAAGAAATTTTACTATATTTAATCTGTCTGGATGAAAAACATTGGTCTTGCCGGGCATGGTGGCACAAGCCTTTAATCCCAGCACTCAGGAGGCAGAGGCAGGCAGATCCCTGTGAGTTCAAGGCCAGCCTGGTGTACATAGTGAGTTCCAGGATGGCTGGGGCTACAGGGAGACTCTGTCTCAAAAATACAGAAAAAAAAGAGAAAAAGAAAAACATTGGTCTTGGAGAGAATATGTAATTTTCCCGATGAATGCATTTGTGAAAAGAAAATTTTGCACACTCAGTTGTGTTAAACTCAAAAGTTCCCATATTCGATATCTGTCTTCTTCCTTCCTTTTCTTCATTCCTTCCTTCCTCCCTTCTTTCTTTTCTTCAAACTTACTTTTTTTTAGGAGTAGTAATGGAGATTTTTACTTACGGAACTTAGTGGATGGTAGGAAAAACACTGGAATGCACCTGTTCTGTGTTGAGGACGATAAGCAGACTAGGGAACTGCAGAGGCTTCTCAGAACCCAGAACCTGCCTTTCTCAGCCCTCCCTAGGAACAGTAACAGCCTATGTCTTTCTAGGGAAGAATGTGATGCATTTGTAGATGGAAGGAATCTGTCCTATATCAGGAGTGAAATTTATGTTGCAACATTGACCAAAACATATATGGTCATTATTTACATGAAATTATAAACAGTTTTATGAGGGTGCCCATTTTCCCTTGTCCATTGAGTCCAGTACTGTAATTATATAGTCAAGATCCCATAGTTGAGGAGCTCACAGGCCCTAGGTGTAAACTTATTATTCTGATAAATGGACATAGCTTTAAACTACTTTCTAAATTCATATTTGTCTATACATAGATTAGTGCAGCTCTCAGACTTCTTTAGAGAAAATTATTTATGCAGTACACAATGATTAACACAGACATTCTCAAGTGGTCAAAGTGCAGAGAATTAAGTATCAATAGAATGCTCAGCTACAAATGTGACATCTGTATCACACCCTTCAACCAGGCTCAGGGATCATAGTGAGAGAACAGAGTCAACAGAGAACTGCCTTTTGGACATGCATGGTCCCTGCACTTATGAAGACACACCATCAGTAGTTGACTGCACAAAATCCAACCTCTCAAACATTTAGCTTGGTGAGGAAAGTAGTTCCTGAATTCCCTCCATGACAGTTGATGACTTCTTTAAAGTCATGGTTCCGGGTAGGTTTACCATGCTCCAGTGGATGGCCTCACACTTAGGAGCATAAGGACTATACAAATTGTAGTCAATAGGTTATTTTAAAATATAGTGAACATTGTATGAAATTTTAAAATCTCAACAAAAAAAGTCTAATAAAATATAATGAACATTAAGTTGGTGGTGGTCAGGAGGTAGAGTGGATGTAGGAGGAACACGGTGATCATTAAATACAATGTATGAAATTCACAAAGAATTAATAAAAAAATTTTAAGAAGAAATTATAAATGTCTTGGTATAGACTAATCCTGCATTTTTACAGTGTCAAGCTATAACTCCACTGTTAATTGCTTTTATGTATATGATTGAGAGGAGTATATACTAAAATATACTAAGCTGGGAATGGTGGCACACACCTTTAACCCCAGAACTAGGGAGGTGGTGATGGGTAGATCTTTGTGAGATTGAAGCCTGCCTGGTTTCCATATCAAGTTCCAGGCCAGCAGTCGCTACAGGGAGACCCTGTCTCAAATAACAACAAACAGAATAGCACACTGAAAATGAACGCAGAACATGTATATTTAAAAGTGAAAATCTTCCTTTTTATTTATTCTGACATTTTCTGTTTTGCATCCACTTTCTGCTGTCTTTGACTCATAAGAAGAAAAATAAAAGAGAAGGGTTAGATATACTATTTTATGTAGATGAGCTGTCAAGCATAAAAATGTCTCTCTTAATCCTAGCATTTTATTAGTTTATATTTATGGGGTAAAAGAAGCTCATCAAATTTTGGATTAGGCAAGAGGAAAATTACTAGATTGTGCTGAAACCTGTGTTGTCAAAGTGATTTGCAACTGAGGAATAGCATCATATGTATAGAATTCCTGAGTGCTACATATGAAATCATAAATTAGATACCATATGAGTGATTTCCCATCTGTTTGTACAATGCATGTTATAGCACTGCACATAAACATATATATGACTACCCTACTGTGAAATTAACAAACACATTTATACGTGGATTGGGAATTTCATACAAGAGTGTTTCATTTACATTATTTATGTCATTTCCACCCTTTCCTATCTTCTTCAAGTCTTTTAACGTTTCTCTCTAGTCACTTTCAATTTTATGACCTCTTCTTTCATTATGTATTAACAAACTACTGAGTCAATTTAGTTATAAAAATATGCATTATTGTTTATAGATAACCAGTTAAAACTGGATAACCTATCTGGGAGCTTGACTTTGGAGAAAACTGATCATATTGCTGAGATTTCATTAGTGCAGCTTCTCTCTCATATCTATAAACACTGTCTAGTAGCAGGCCTCCTGGTCATCTGGCACTTAAAATAGTTCCAACTCATTTTCTGCAATGTTCCCTGAACCTTAGGTGTATGGTTTCTATTGTAGATGTATCAAGGCACCACACTGTCACCAGTTTGATTAGCTTTGGATCTTTGTGATAGTCTCCATCTGTCATGAAATGAATCTTCTTTAATGAGTAGTGAGCCACCGGTATTTGGCTGTTTAATTTTACAGGATAGAGATGAATTTCCTTCTATCGAGTGGGAGTTGTGTCCAATTTAAGCATCTTTTGATTACTCCCAAGCTACAAGACCACTACTCTACCGTTAGGGATATTCTACCAGAGTGGTCACTATTGTGATTTACAGATTTTACAGCTGGGTAGGACTACTGATTTCATTTTACTTTTTCCACCTTTTGATACTATGAGAGCTAGTCCTCAGGGAGATAACTTCCAAGTCAATTTCACCAAGCACTGTGTTTGAAGTGTGTGGAGTCTTCAGAAATAGATTGTTTTGCTTTGAGAGTGTCTTGGATTTACCCTTACGAAAAATATGAATGACAGTTTCCCTTGACTAGCACTGCATTTTTGTTAGAGAGCCTTCAGCTATACACATGCACACATATAAATATTATGCATATGTATTTTTAAGTAGGCTAATAAAATAATAAATCTCCCTATGACTTTCTCTGACATCCTTAGTATTAGTTTTTCTTTCCTTCCTTCCCCCTCTAAATTACTCTCACCCCTTCTTAGTTAAATTCTCCTCCAATTCTGTCACTTACCCTTTGGTAGCAATGTGCTATCCTACTCTCCTCCTCTCTAGATCTCTTTATTACTGCTTCCACCTCCAGCCATGGTCCCTTTCTATTCTCTTGGTTTCTATGGTTATTTAAGATTATATAATCATGTCTAAGGATTTGAAGTTAAGATCCACAAATAAGAGATAACAAGAGAATATTTTGTTTGTCTTTCTGGGAATGGGTTACATCACTCAGCATTTTTTCCAGTTTCATCCATTCACACAAAACTTTCATTTTTCTTTGCCACTGAGTTGAGCTCCATTGTATAAGTGTATCACTGTATTATTTTTGTTGCCTATTCATGAACTAAAGTACATTTATGTTCTTCCTATTTCTTAACTATTGTGAAAAGACCAAGACTAGGGA
>NW_008352267.1:5935466-5939015 GCF_000622305.1 Nannospalax galili | reverse complement strand
TTGCCCTTAGTATTCAATAGCATTTTCATTCATTATATTCATATTATAAAACTCTTCTAAACATGTATTTTGAACAGATTAAAATGTTTATAAAAATATGAGTGTTCAAATATAAAAAATAATGTTATAAAACTTAGGTTGTGGAAATATTTTTAAACTTTTTCCTTGCTAAATAAGAGCTTCAGATTGAAGAAAAATCATTTTTTTTCCTGAAATTATTAACTCTGAAAAAGTAAAAAGTGCTTGTCAAACTTGGGAACTGCAATATCTGGAGGAAAAATGGATTAAATTAACATCAACACCAACATTTCAGTTGTATAAGTCATCAAGACATGAAGGGCAAAATATGTCACTATATTTAAGGATGTCCTAATTTTCCTTGAAAAACCTGATTTATAGTATTAGTGAAGTTGAACTTTATGTGCAAAGTTCCTGTGATGCATGTTAACCTGATTAAAAGTCTATATTTCCCTGTAGTCTTCTCTTAATTTTCATGAATTTGTCTGTCAGAAAGATAAAAATTATATTTGGAAGTTTAAATAAAGAGAATATACAATGTATCACATAGTGATGACTCAAGAAAACTGGGGCTTTCAGGTTAAAACAGTACAAAGTCCCTGGTTTAATTTTTGTTTTCCTTCCATTACATACAGACCTATTGGGTGGGAATGGGATATGCAAAGACAGACACTGGATGTTAATTTTGGAAAATGGAGAGAGAGAAAAAAATATTGTATTTTGAATATGTCCATAGTCATTTTAAATATATTTAAATTGAGATTGTCTGAACATTAAATGGAAAAATAAGATAACATTTTTAAATGAAAGGTCAGATGTCTGATGATGACTGTTTCACTATGCAGAATTGTGATTCATTAGGTTATAAATATAGAACTTTGCAAACATCATCTTTATGTCTGTAAATAACTGTTACACCCAAACTTTGATCAGTGCATTTGGTGAAATGACATGAGACTATTCTGGAGCTCAATGTACATAATCAAGCTTATTATACAATTTTAGCTCAGTGGCCTTGACAAACAGATGAAGTTGGAAGAATTCTTAACTTGAAATTTGAAAATCAAAAAATCACAAATACAAAGAAATTACACCATTTCAACAACTGAGTTTCAATGGAATGTATATTTCATAATCATTTCTCTTTCTACAGTTCTTTTCACTTTATTTAAATATAATATGAACTCAAAAATCAGTATCATAGACATTTTTATACAGTGGTGTAATTTGCCATATATTGCCAATATACAAATTAATTACTGTGACAAACATAAGTATGCATTAAACTTGAACTATCAATAGAATTGTGATAAGGAAACCAACCAACCTATGGAAATTTTCTTTTGTTCCACTGAGTCCTTCCAGGTCATCCCTAAACTTCAAATCCATTAGAAGGCAAACTGATTTGTTAACTTGTCACTTCAGATTTATTTCTGATTCCCAGAATTGGGCTTTAATGGAAACAAACAGTATGTACTATGTGTTTTTGAGTGCTTTTATGCATCCTAATCACAGCTATAGCTGCTGTGCCATTCCGTGTATCAGTGGTATATTTATTTTTAAAAATATATATTTAATTTTTATGTTTGTGTGTCTGTTTCTGTGTGACTCTATGCTATGTGAGTGCTGGTGTTTGCCAAGGCAAAAATTGGGTACTGGATACACTGCAGATGGATATACATGGTGTTTTCGAGCTGCCTGACATTGGTACCAGGAACTGAACTTGGGTCCTCTTTCAGACCAGTAAAATCTTTTAACTCTGAACCATCACTCCATCCCTACAGTATATTATTATTGCTGAGCAGTAATCAATTACATATCTATAATAAGGCAAAATTTTTCACCCTTTAAAAGGCACTGTGGTGGCAATTCTGCATCAGCTGACCATGTCAGATTTTGTGACTAAGACCCATGAGGACTAAAAGGCACCCATGGTCTACAGCTTCACTGCCTGTACCACCTAGTGTCAGAACACCACTGTGGAGGCCATCAAGGAAGTGCTTCTTTGTAGATCTCAAAATTATGTACTCAGGACCTGGCAAAAAGTCAAATGCTCTTTCTTGGAGTGAAGACAGCAGAATGAGCCATGCCCTGGCAGCTGGTCTCCGGCCTGGAGTGTGCTGACTATCCTAAAGGATGAATGAGTGTGCTGGATATTTGAGGAACCTTATCACAAAGAACAAATAACTTCCTGACTTTGGTGGCCTTATATTGTTCTCAAAATTCTAAACTCAAGAGAACTCAACATGGTGGTGCAGTAGAGATGGATTACCTGACTGTGCCTAGGTGCTTCACAGCCCAGCTCCCAGTGCCCAGAGGCATATCCACTGTTGCCCCATCCACCCTGTCCCAGTACTGTGGAGAACACACAGGAGTACAGGCATGAATTGGAGTCCAGAGCCATGCAATCAGAAGTGGAGCAGCACATGACCATGATATTCTGCATGAACTACTCAGACCTGGCCAATATTTGCAAGGCTTTGCACCTGGCCAGGTTCAACATCACCAGGGTGGTGGCACTGTTCACCAGTGAGTGGCCCTGCCTGGACTAGAGTGGCTATGAGCTCAGGGGAAGGAATTGAATTCCCTACAACAAATTTGTATGAACTCTAAATCTATGTTTTGAATGGTCATTTGTTTATCCTATGTAAGTGAAAGGAATCACCAGGCAAATAGCTGTTGGATATTACCTACTTACTAAGACTTGGTCTTTCAGAGTCTCATGAGAAAAGTAAAAGATTCGTGGAGATGTGTATGATTGAAACACTCAAAAAGGGAATCTTGATGAAATAAAAGCAGCCTTGTTCTGGTGGTACACACCTGTAATCCCAGCATATGGGAATCTAAGGTAGGAGGATTGGGAGTTTGAGGCCATCCTGAGCTACATACTGAGCTACTGGTGAGACTGTACTGAAACTCCATCTCAAGCAACAGCAACAAAATAACAAAAAGATGAAACCAGCTTACTTAGACAAATCAAAACAAAAAACAATGAAAACCTCAAGACTTAAAACACGACTCCAATAAGATGTCTCATCACTTGTTCCCCTGGACATGGAGGAAAAGACAAAAAAAAATAGACATCGACTATCCTCAGGCCTCTTGTGGTAAGTCTATAGCGCAGCTCTCCACGCCGGGACTCCCTAAGCCTCATTCACCCTTCCACACCACCCCCCACCTCCCTGCCCCCCCGCCCTCCGTTCTATACTGTAGTTTGGACCCTGTGCCATTCCTAGTCTTGGGGCCCCAAATACCTCAGAAGCC
The DNA here is from genome assembly GCF_000622305.1 of Nannospalax galili. NCBI lineage: Eukaryota > Metazoa > Chordata > Mammalia > Rodentia > Spalacidae > Nannospalax > Nannospalax galili. The sequence goes on along the minus strand of NW_008352267.1, from coordinate 5,935,733 downwards.
TGTGCTGCTTCCTGATCCTTTTCACCCGGACCAGCTTGGTGCCTTCCTTGGTCCCCAGGAGCACTGCTTCTGGACCTGGCCCCGCCCTCACCTCCCTCTACTTCGCTGGTCCTGCAACACCCGCCAGGCTCTTTCTGGGGCTGACAGCCTCTTTCTGGGGCTCCGAAGCTTACCTTTCCTCTCCCTGATCCTTTGCATCCAGTACAACCCAGCTACTCAATCCACTCCCTGGGAAATCTTGGGGCTTCTTCCCACCCCATCTGCCTT
>NW_008352267.1:5930732-5931167 GCF_000622305.1 Nannospalax galili | reverse complement strand
CTTGATCAAGGAAGCCAAGGAGACCCCACCAGATGGACTTGAACCAGTGTCCAGTCTATAAAGAGGAGGGTCAACACGTAGGAATCATTTCCTCCGTGCTTCGAAGAGGAGCCAACAATGGTCGAGCAGGACCTTTGACTTATATTCACATGGATGGAGCTGGTAAAAGAAAGGAGCCCGGGGCTCTTCCCAACCCCATGGGACCCCTGAGGAACAAATCCTCTAACGACCTCAAGAGTAAAAACAAATCAGTTTATCTGGTCCAATTGTATGTCCTTAAACTCCCAAAAGGGAAGTATAACCAAAGATTAAAGGGGCCAACATAATATCATAAGAGCATACATATACATAACTAAAAGTTACTCGACAAACAACAAAGTGAGACAGGCGATACCTTCAGTCAAGTTGTTGGCCAGGATAGATAAAGGCTCTTCC
>NW_008352267.1:5927292-5930099 GCF_000622305.1 Nannospalax galili | reverse complement strand
TAATTATATTAATTCAACTGTAAACCTAAAAATTTACAGCCAATTTTGAAAATGATGCATCCTACCTCAGGAAACCGTTATTGAATATGTCAATTGTGTTGTAATGATATGCTTCTTCTAAGTATGTTGTTATTAAATAAATCATTTTTAAAAATTAAAAAAATAATAATAACAGACATCAAAAAAGCCCACGGAATCCTTGATTATGAAAAAGAAAACATTCAAATTCTCTGTCTCCTTAAGCAAAAACAAAAAGTGGTTTTTCCAATATTGTACATGGATGAAGAAATTCAGGCCATCAAGTAACTGTTGCCTCTGTTTGCCACACAGAAACCAAAATGTTCTTTCTTAAATACAGGTATAATCATGATGGAGACAAGAAAATAGAAGGAACCAACAATAATGAAACTGGGACCTGTCCTATAAGCCTGGATCTGTGACCCCCTCCATGAACCCAGAGGTCTTGTCCCCTCCCTATGAATCTGGACCAGAGTTGTCTCCCATGAGATGGTGCTGTGGTTGGTTCCCCATGAGTTGAAGCTGTGGTCCCTGCCTGTGAACCAAAAATTGTAGTTGTCTCCCCTGAACTTGGAGCAATGGTATACTCATATGAACTTGAGTTGGGGGTCCCCACTTATGAACCTGGAGCTGCAGACCCCTCCAGTGAGCTGATGCTGTGGTCAACTCCCATAAGTCAGAGTTGTAGAGCCCTCCTTTGAGCTCCAGATGCGGTCACATCCTGTAAGCTGAAATTGTCTTCCCCTTCTTGTAAGCAGGAGCTGTGGTCCCCTCCTATAAACCTGGGGCAATCTCCTCCTGGGAATAGGAACTGTGGTCTCTTCCTGGACCTGGTATTGTGGTAATCCCATACACACCTGTGGGCCAGAACTGTGGTTCCTCCCTGTGAGTCAGACATATGGTCCTCTGCTGTGAGGTGGAGCTGTGGTCCTTCCCTTCTCATAAACCTGGAGCTGTGGTCACTTCTCATGAGCTAGAGTTGTGGTACCCAACTCACACCTCAACCCCCTTCCCCCCAGCAAGAGCACTGGTCCCCTCCTGTGGTCTGTAGTTTTGATCCCCTTCCATGAGGCAGTGTTGTGGTCCCCTCCTATGAAATGTAGTTTTGGTCCCATTTCATGAGCTAGAGTTGTGGTTCCATCCTGTGAGCTTAAGTGTGGCCTTTTCCTTTGAGCCTGGAGTTCTGGTCCCCTCTCACGAGGTGTAGCTGAGGTCCCCTCCCATAAATTTGAACTGCAGCCCCTCCCCTGAGCCTGAACTCTATTTCCCTCCCAGGAGCTGGAGCCAGTTGCCCATCTTCCCCCATCCCCCAACTCCAAATCTGCATTGTCCCCTCCTGTGAGCTGGAGCTTTGGACCCCTTCCATAAGCCTGAAGCTGTCATCTCTGTGAGCCATGGTTCCAAATTTCCTTGGTGATAGGCTGATGGTGGAGCAGATTGGAAGTTGGAGGCATCAGTTTCAGCCTTCTCTGAATGGTTGCATCCCCCTCAACCCTTTCCCCTAGGTTCCAATTTGTGAATGCAAGTGGTTTTGCTTCCATGTTAGATTAATTATGAGGACAAGGGAGGTGTCTATCATTTGCAGTTTCTAATCTTGGGAGGACTAGATTCTGAAGAATTCCAGAATTCCACACCCCTCTTAATGGCCAGCTAAGGGATTGACTCTGCATATGTTCCTGAGCACCCAGGGCCTAACATTCAAGCTTTCACTTGAATTTATTTTTCATGGAAAGAATGAGGCTGTGACTTTTTTGACAGGAAGGATACAAAAATGAAGTTCAGTGTTCATCATATTCTATAAATTTTATGCACAATTAATATGAACTGATGCTGTTGTGATAAATTTTAGAATTTATAGTGTCACATGAAAAAAATTCTGAGAGACAATATTTTAGTTTTTAAAAGTATAAAACTTTTCATTTTTCTCAGGATGTTTCCTTTAGCATAAAAGTGTCATTAAAATTTAAAGGTTTTTTTTATGTGAAAATCTTACAGCTGTGTCATAGCAGAGCAAACATGCACAACTCAAATGTTATTGATGATTATGCCAAGAAATTTTATGTCTCTTTCTGTCAGCCTATCCAATTTTACACTACTTCAGATTTCTAAGTACAATAATATAATTAATACTTCAATGAACAGAATAAATTATTCTCATGTCTTAAAAGGCTTAATCAATGCTTCATGTGAAAAAATGGCCAAAGTTATGAATTTAATTAAATTTCAAAATCATCTTAATGGGCCTTAATATAGACAAATTTCATAGCCAATAGTGGGAGACAAGATCTGAAGAAGTCTATATGCAAAATAAAAACAATAGAAAAGTTCTGAGTTTCAATTCTGTGAAATGGTGAGCATAAACTTCACAGTAATAATAGAACTCATCCAAATCCACATACCATACACAGGAATCAGATATGGTGGTGAATATGGGGAGCAGAAAGCCCAGGGTAGAGCCAGGCAAGTGCTTAACTCCAATGGACTCTCATATGAACATTTGAAAACTGCCCTGTTTTGACTTTCTACTAGTTCCCTGTCTGAACTTGTAATGCTAATTACTCTTGCCTTTAATTCTCCTTCATATCTCCCATTCATGATTCAAGGACTTTCTTTTCCCCTTAGATGTTGGGGTCTGCTGTTATGCAAGTAGAAGTCTCTTCACGTCCGGATAGCTCACGAGCTCGGAAACCATGTGCTGCAGATTCCTTTCATAGCAGAGTGCCTTCCTGGCATCCTCCCTGACTCTTCTTTTAAAGTGCTCAAATACATGCCCTCCGGCACAGGAGCTA
>NW_008352267.1:5925667-5927130 GCF_000622305.1 Nannospalax galili | reverse complement strand
GAGCTGGAGCTGAATCACTGAGATCTGAGCTGAGTCACTTGTCTTGAGCTGTAACACTAAATCCTGTGATCCAGTCTCCCCGGGGGGTGCTATTCCTCCGTCGCCGACTCATGGATACCCTGGCTTTCGCTGTCCCTCATATGCTTCCTGTGTGAGGGATCGACTGAGTAGACCTCAGTAGCGGAGGAGCTTTCACTGCCCAGGAGTACGCGCTGGGACCCTGAGAGCCCAGCGCGTGCTCGCCTATATCAAATAGGGACGGGATCGACTGAGTAGACTTCAGTAGCAGAGGAGCTTTCACTGCCCAGGAGTGCACGCTGGGACCCTGAGAGACCAGCGCGTGCTCGCCTATATCTGGCGCCACAATGTGGGGCTCCCCTGAACCTCGTGGGACCCTCTCACAACATGGGACCACCCTGAACCTCGTGGGACCCTCTCACAACATGGAGCTTAGCCTCTGAACTTCGTACCAGCTAGGAGCTGGTGCCCACAGGAACGCTGGGAATCCGTGAGTACCCTTCCCACTCAGGAAGGTAAATCTAATCTCTTCCTCTCTTCTAAAATTTCCTCCTTTCCCTTTCCGGTCTAGAAGTCTTCGCGGTTAGACAAAAGATTTTTTCTATCTAAATACTGCTAGAGAAAAAAATCCCTAAAGTTCTAAGCTTTAGAGTCAGGCAGATTTTTCTAAGTCAGCTCTGTTATCCTGCCTCAGAGCATTTGAGCCACACCTACACTGGTTCAGTGAAAATGCAAATTAGCTAATCCCTGCCAGGCACCTGGAGGCCAAAAGCAGCTCCAAGATTTAAACTGCAAACTTTTTTTCTGACCTAGGGGCTTGTAACTCGCCTAGGCGCTTCAGCCCTCTAGTGTCCGACTGCTGTTTTTTTTCTACAGTTTAAAACTCCTGCCTGTCAGAGCAGTGCCAAGTTACTGCAAAATATTTAACATCTTCTCTTTTCAATGGGAAACTCAGAATCACGTCAAAAGAAAAGACAAATTCGTTCCCTTAAAATCCTACTTAAAACCAGAGGATTAAAAATTTCTAAAGAGGAAAGCTTAAAATTTTGGAATGAGGAGCATGGGTTTGCACCCTGGATCTTATCAGCAGACATATCTGATACAGAGGTGTGGAACTTTCTTTCACATTTAGCATATAAGAAAGAAAGCCAAGAAAAGCATAATTTTCCTCTCTCCTTCTTCCCAATAATGGCAGCCATCCAGCAGTGTTTAAAAAACCCACCTAAAATTGAGAAAAATTTACAAATGCCAGAGAGTAATAAAAGGGAGGTTTTAGATGACAAAAAAGACCCTAAAAATTGCCCAGTAGCTGATTCAATAAGCCCAGATACTAAAGCCCAAATTTCAAAAGCTTCCAAAGATTCTCAGGTAAATTCTCCTCCTCCTCCTCCTCTGCCTGGACTGCCTCCAAGCCCTGAGGCTCAGCCACCGCCTGTGGAGCCACT
>NW_008352267.1:5919484-5924259 GCF_000622305.1 Nannospalax galili | reverse complement strand
TTTTCTCTGCAAATCTAGAGGTTTGTAACTTGCTAAGGTGCTTCAACCCTCTAGTGTCTGACTGCTGTAAAAACATCTTCCCTTCATAATGGGGAATTCAGGATCATGCCAGAAAAAACGCCAAATTCGTTCCCTTAAGACCCTGCTTAAATCTAGAGGGCTTAAGATCTCTCAAAAAGAAAGCTTAAAATTTTGTAATGAGGTGTATCAGTTTGCACCCTGGATCCTTAATTGTGGAGGGACCCCTTTGATGGACTCTAGAAAGAACCAGATCCATTGCTAACCGCAGAGAGAAGATTAGCTTGTTTTCCCACAGGATCAACCAAAGAAAAAAAAAGAGGTGGAGACGACACCCCAAAGTCCTCCTAGACCTTCCTTCTCTGTCATTCTTATGGCTGTCTTTACCCTGCTTAACACCAACGCTTCAGACAGCCCCCACTCTCCCTAATACCATGTTCTAGAGATTTTATTTTTCAAGGAAAAAATCAGATCCATGGGACAATCACTGACATGTTTGGAGTAATAACAAAATTTTACTCAGGTGCATTTTCTAGGTACCCCACAGCTAACTTTCATGTCTCTCAACAGCTTAAACCCACAGCCAAGTATGTGTTAACTTATAATGTTATTCTACAGGAAAGACAGAGGACCAAATAAGACCGACTATGTCCTGGAACAAGTTTAACTTTCTTCCCACCTACCCCAATGCCTGTTTCTTTTGTGCATCCAGTAATAGATTTTTTCTGACAGCAATACCAACTACCACCCTTCTCTACCCAGGAGCAGAAAAAGACTTCACTGACTTTCATCTAAGTGGATTCAAACAGCTAACTAACTATTCTGTTACATTTTCAGCAGCAAGCCTCCCCAGGCTTTTCCTATAGAGCGAGGAAAAGCCCAAAACTGTGTTAATTTCTCTTTATCCACCTTTGTATAACAACAATTGTATTCCAGGAACTGTCAGCAGAGAAAGATCTTCTTCCCTTTACTGACGGAGACCGAAACTGCACTGGATGCTGGAGACGTTGCCATGACAACATCCCAGTGGATGAACTTGCACTGAGGGACATCTCAGGACACTAACTTTACATGATGGGCCTTAACACAAACAACAGAATGTATGAACTCCAGTTGGGGGGAGGGTATGGAAGGGTGCCAAACAGGAAGGGGAAAGGGAATCTAAAGGTGATTTTATGTATGAAATACACAAAAATTCAATAAAAATTAATTGAATTTAATAACATTCATAGAAAACTGGGAAATAGAAGCATTTCCCTGAGTTCAGTGAAAACCAAGTAGAGTACCCTTAGCAGTGAAATTGGTTATTCCATTAAACTTCATAGGAATTCAGTTTTCTACCATGAAATCTCAACAAACTAATCATAAGTCAGTAGACCTCCTGTCAGATACTGGCAGATACAACTATTCTTACACCTCACTGCTGACAACTGGGTACAGATCTGCACACTTTGGAACTTGACTTGTGTGACCTTTTTGTTGGGGTCCTCTGTTATGCAAGTAGAAGTCTCTTCACGTCCGGATAGCTCGTGAGCTCAGAAACCATGTGCTGCAGATTCCTTTCATAGCAGAGTGCCTTCCTGGCATCCTCCCTGAATCTTCTTTTAAAGTACTCAAATACATGCCCTCCGGCACAGGAGCTATCAGGTTTTTAATCAGGCGTTGTCTGATAGACTGATAGAAGCCCACCGCCCTATGTAAATGAGGCATCCTAAAAGTACCTATCAGCTAAGACTTCTTCTACTGTCTCTACACTATAAATAGTCCTAGTTTTACCCCAATAAAGTTGGAGCTGGAGCTGAATCACTGAGATCTGAGCTGAGTCACTTGTCTTGAGCTGTAACACTAAATCCTGTGATCCAGTCTCCCCGGGGGGCACTATTCCTCCGTCACTGACTCACAGACACCCTGGCTTTCGCTGTTCCTCATACGCTTCCCGTGTGGTCCAAGTGGCCAGTGGACCTCACATCCTGAGGAAGGTATATGGGTGAAATAGGGACGGGATCGACTGAGTAGACCTCAGTAGTGGAGGAACTTTCACTGCCCAGGAGTGCGCGCTGGGACCCTGAGAGCCCAGCGTGTGCTCGCCTATACTTAGAGACAAAAGTTATGCAATTTGGGACTCTTTTAGATAGACCCACTGAAGATTTCAATTTTCTATTTTAAGTGCTATTATCCTATAGTGTTGCAATCCAAGTAACCATATTATTATAATCTCGGTATTTCAATTCTCCTTTAATCAAAGTACAGATGTGAACTCAGAGGGCTCAATTCACTTGCACATTATCATCTAATGCCATTTTTGGATGCTGACAACTTCAAATTTAACAATTGCCTAATTTTATTGCTATTTTATTTTTTACAGAATACCTCAAAATTTCCATGGGTAAAAAGGCATCCTTAACTTTCCCTCTGTGATACTTACTATCCGTTCGTGCCAAAAATGCTCAGTATCAATTTATTGTTGATTATAATCTATTTTTTGCTCTACTTTCAAAACATATCCAATATCCAACTTCTCACCAATTCTACTTCTCACCAAGATAAATGAAACTTCATAGTAAATGGTCTTCCTACTTTTGCTTTACATATTTTAATGCTTTCAACAGACAAAGTAGCATATATATGCTAATCATTTTAATAGACTCACTACTCAGCTCAGGACTACAATATTTCTTCTTCCTTTCCAAGATAAAGCCAAAGATTATTCAGTCAATAGGTTCTGTAAATATATTGGACTCTTCCTAGTCTTACTTCCTTGATGGATCTTTGTAACTGAACTTTAAGAATTTCAATAACACTGATAAAATATTCTTACTGATCTTGAATGAATCTGGAAAGGCTCACTTTAGAATTTTCACATTATTCAAAGATATACACTTGACTCTGTCACTTCACTTGTAATCACCAAGAAAGAAAACCTCTTAGTTCAACCTATAATTCATCTCTCATAATGTACACATATACACAGAAACAACAGAAAAATGACAATATTAATAGTGAAAATGAGAGGAACATTAAAACTAATACCAGAAATATGTGGATATCTTTGAGGTTTTTAATATACCATTTATACTCCGTAATATTTGATGTGTACTTAAACAACTTTTATACTATTTTCCTATCAATTTCTAAAGAGATGTCTTTGTATTTGTCATTTTGAATGTCTAGTTCACAAGGCTGACATTTATCATGTCACAAATACAGTAAGAGTGTGGTTGAACCCAGATTGCAGTGTACTCCATTACATACACTCTACACCTTCCATTTACCACCCTTATGTTTATTATTCAGTCAAAACAAAGCATACAAACTTAGAAAAAATATTATTTATATAATTATCATCCTCTAGTGGATGTTAAGTATTGTGAATCTAGAAAAATTAATTCCCTTTATGTCAGGAACCCATATTCTTGCTGTCATATAATTTGCTATATCACATCACTTGTTACACTCAATAAGCATTCTTAAAGTGATTGAGCAAGCAGTAATGGGCTAGCAACTACTTTATCTCAAGTAATCTAATTCAATTAATTTATATTTCTTATTTATTAAATGTTTGAAACAGAGTTCTGTTACACAGACCTGGATGGCCTGTAACTCATTATGTATACAATGCTGACATTAAACTTGGAAAATAAAATCCTGCTTATTGTTACATAACTTCCTCCAAGATAAAACCTTCCATCTTGGAGAAAAACTCTAAGACACAGATCTTCTCAGGGGAGGTGAAAGCTTCCATCTTTGACTAAGAGACAGGATATTTTAAACGAATGTGAAATATTCCATACTGCACCTATGTTTCTCCTCAAGAAGTTAAGGAAACATCAAAGGATTCAGGTAGTCACTGTATCCCATACACTAAGTTGCCCCTCCTCCCTGCGTTCACCATACATAAGCAGCAAAGACTGCTGAGCTGAGAGACACTTTCAGATAACTCAAGGTGCTTAGAAGACTCTCAGACTACCCCAGCTGCCTGAAACAGGCACAGAGCAACTGAGTTACATGGAAAAGATACTCTCCATCTTGTTAAGCAGCTAGTAAGTTGTGAAATGTGCTCCAGGCTTCCTGCTTTTGTGATGACCTGTTACCCATGCTGTGGTGGACTTCTGGTGATGAGGTGTCTTTGAGCCATTTCTGATCCTGTAAGTAACTCCTCAACCACATGCCTGTAGGTAACGCCAATAAAATTCAGATGGTCTTACTTTGGTCTGTCCTTGATTCCCTCTATGGTGTGAGTCAATTTTTGTGTGAGGTACAATTTTCGCCTAACATTGCCACTGTATCCTGAGTGCTAGAATTAGAAGTATGCAAAACATACTTGGCAATAATTGCTTTTAAAGATGTTTAGACATGGGGACTGGAGAAATGGCTCAGCAGTTAAAAGTACTGACTTCTCTTGCAGAGGAATTGGGTACTATTCCCAGGACCCACATGGCAGCTAACATCCATCTCAAACTCCAGTTCCAGGGGATCTGATGCCTTCTTCTGACCTCCATCAGCACAAAATGGGTGCACTTACGTACATGTAGGCAAAACACTCATATACATAAATTTAAAAATAAAATAATATTTTTTAAAAGATGTTTAGATGTAAAATTCAAATTTACCTCTCTATACATTATAGTCATGTGGCAAGTTTTCTTCTGCCTTGAAAACTCTGTTTATATTTCTATAAACAAATATATGCATATACATATATATGTATATATGCATATAAATATATATGTGGTGGGATGTGAGTATATGAGTGGTTT